>NC_056750.1:475127084-475239584 GCF_019279795.1 Protopterus annectens
GGAGCTTTTTCCCCCAAGCTTTATTGAAAAGGGTTATGTTAGTCATACCAGTTGGACTAAGCTAGTAAACAAATGCTATTTACTTATTTATTTATTGACATTTGAATACTGGGAAAGTCCGATTGGATAGCAGCTCATTTTCACCAGAGGCCCAGGGAGAAAAAACTCCAAAGTACTTCAAAATATTTTAAGAACAATAATTTTGCAGTCATTAAAAATACAAAAACAACTGCAGTTTAAAAATATATCAAATTAGACATAATATGAAAACACTGATTACGAAGAGATGCAAGTTATATGGCAATAATTTAATAGTTAGAGAAATTTTAGCCAGTTTATAGAGAAATCAAAGTAAGTTAGTATAATACAAACAGGAATTGCAATATGAAGTGAGAGAAAGCAGGCTTACGGTATATTTAGAGAGAAAGCCATGGGAGAGAAATTGATAGAAGTAAGGAAGTGAGTGAAGAAGGGAGAGTAAGGAGGTGCAAGGCATGAATAGGTACTTGCTCGCATTTAAGGATTTAAGCAAGAAAAGGGACAGCTTTTGGCTAGGAAGTCTTTCAGAATGGTTTTGAAGTATGGGAGTTATTGTATTGACCTGTTGGAAACAGATTAGGTGTCCCATGCCCAGCAGATTTGGCAGGTTTGTGGACAGACAGGAATTTTGGTCACTGAATTGTAATGACTGAATGGGAACATAGTTGTATAGAATGATATTTAGTGCTGGACAAGCAGATGTACTCTATATAATTTTATAGGGGAGGTAAAAAGTTGTTTATATATTAGTTGATGGGGTAGTTCTAACCAATTTAGGCTTTTTAGTGATATACAGTGGTGGGTTCTAAATGGGGTATTTGCTGCAAATTTAGCAACTTTGTTACATCATGGTTCAAGTTCTGATTTTTGTGATACAAAAGAATAAAACCAAGACCAATCCAAACGAAGTAAAATAAAGTCCTGGACACCACCTTGAGTACAAAATTCTTTTTATATTTCCAATAACACCACAGATGAGCGCTTTCGTCGAATGACTAGACTTCATCAGATCTGATGAAGTCTAGTCATTAGACGAAAGCGCTCATCTGTGGTGTTATTGGAAATATAAAAATAATTTTGTACTCAAGATGGTGTCCAGGACTTTATTTTACTTCGTTTGGTCTGATTTTTGTGATGCCTGAAGGTTATTTAGGATGGAAGTGCCATAAAGAAGTGTGGGGAGGAGATAAGGAGTGGCAAGTGCAGTATGGTTGCATCAGTGAGAAAGCTTTTGGCACTATAAAACACCCTTAGTTTTTGATGAGGTTTTCTTATGCAATTTGAAATATGCAGATCAAATTTAAGATTATCATGCACTATCATCCCTAATAATTTCCTATGAAAAGTGACTTTAATGATTGTATTATCAAATGAGTATAATTTAAATTTTGTTTTTTTAATGGTAGAAGGATTTGGTGAAAAAAGTAGTAGTTTTTTTTTTTTTTTGGGGAGGGGGTCAGATGCTAAATAAACAAACTTTATGAGATGCTTGGATATGCACATACATTTTAAACTAATTGGGACATGTGTTATTACTTATGGTCAATGTTGTTGTTTGTCTTTTGACTTTCCCCGGTTAGGGGTCGCCACAATGGAACTCCGGTCCGTTAATGATTGGCAGTTGGTTTTTATGCTGTCGAGTTGCCAGCCTGACACCCAACCTTCAACGAAGGCACGCCCATTCAACGCATGTCTTTCGAACTCCCACTCGACTACGAGGAGGACATGCAGACTCCACACCGAAGACACTCCCAACCCAAGCCGAGAATTGAACAGGAGAACCTTCTGCTGTGAGGCAACAACGCTAACGCTGCACCACCATGGAAGTTTTATTACTTATGGTCAATACATAATAAAATTTGTAAGGAACCCTATGAGAAAACTGAAAAAATGCTAGAATGTCATTGATAAAGATACTCCTCTCTGCTTCACTGGTCTATCAAGGGATGCTCTTGAGTGTTACTATTCACCTGCATTCACTGGCATTTCAAATTATCATGTACCTCAGAGTCTATTTCAGACTGCATACATACTGATTTCAGTACAACATACCATTTGGTATGTTTCACCAAAGACCTTAGTAAACAATAGCTCTGTCAACACCTCCTTCCTTTTATAGGTTAAGAAACAAGGGCCCACCAAGTAGAATGAGCTAGCTGAAAAAATAGTGTTAGTAAACCAGCTTTGATTTCACTGTAACCATAGAAATATTTGTTCATAGTAATGCTTGTTCTGGGTATATGGCTCCACTTGAGTTAAATGTGTTTTCTCTTATCATTTGTACTGAAATTCTCAGAGGACTATCACCAGCAATGTTACGAGTTTCCGTAATCTGAACTTTTACATCCCAAACATATTTGGACTGTATTATGTGAAACGGTCTACCTGCTTTCTATACCTATACCCTCTTTTTGAGTTTTAGTAAACATATTTGTTATCTTCTCCTTTAACTGCTTAATATATTTATGACATTTCTTTTTCCCACATCATGCAAGGTTTATTACTGGCATTCTCTCCTGATTTCTTTCTTCTTTCAAATGTTTCTTTATAAGCTTACAACACTCTGCACATTCATTTACTAACCTGTCACTTTTGTTTACTAATTTGTTCAAATGGTCTGGTCAACTTACTTATCATCTTTGCCTTACTAGATGTCATTCCATTTCTCTGCAACCTTTCCTGTCCACTAACATCCTTTTATTCCTTATACTCATTAATTTTTTCTTTAGTCTTTTGCCATTACTCTTCTGTTAAAATCTTAATTCTAGTTCTTGCTTAGGTTAAATTTTGACACCTACATTTGCCTTTGTCAGATTTATCCCCTAATTTTACCTTTATTCATATAAAAACAAAACAGTAATAAAATCACTATGGTCATTGAAACCGAGACTAAAACATGAGCAACTTTATTAAAACATTCTAAGTTTTTGTCTCAAATGGTAGTAGAACAGACACTTCTTTAGGGAAAAAAAATAAGTAAGTTCAGGCACACCTATTATACATTAAATTGTCATTGTGTGACTTTGACAACAGCATAACTAGGATAGGATGAAGGGGGAGTTGTCAGAGGCACAAGGCATTATGGGGGAGAGACTGGTACCTCTTAAGAGTTGCTGTTCAGGTATGAGTGCAGTAATGGCATTCATTTGAGAAGGGTTTTATGTTAGTTACTGCAGAAAGGAGATCTACAATTCCACAGTTCTGATGATTGGTTTCTTCTTTGTTTTTTTTGTTTGTTTTCTTTTTTGTACTGCACAAGTTGTGCTTTGAATTTGGTCCTCCTTTGGGAACTGCTCAGACTGACAGTAAAGGTAGCTATGGGTCTGCATTAACTTCTTTCTTGTTTTTGTTTTCCACTTTTCTTATTTGACAGGGTCAGCCAATTCCCTTTGACGTGCTACTGCATCTATTTTAGACTATGTATTCTTGAAATAAAAGCAAAGATTGTGCATATATTTTCCTGTGAAGAATCACTAACATTCTTCTCTGATCTGGATTCCTCTATCCAAATTAAAATGGGGCAACCCATTCTTTCTTGAATCTTTCTTTCTGCAAAGTCCTTAAATTAGAGTATCTTTTCACTTGTGGAATAGCCTAAAGATGTTGAAGAGGATAATATTACTAAAAGAGTTGTAGTTATTCCTTAATTTGGCTCTGAACAACTTGGTCATGAAGGACAGACTCCATTGTTCACTAAAATAGAAACAAGCTCTCTTCTCTATACTACAATAAAGTAATAATGCATTTTATGGACTTTAACATATTATTATATTAATTATTTATTTATTTTACATTTGCTGACCAGGATTGCCCGACTGAGCTGAAGAGCCATTTTTCAGCAGAGGCCCAGGGAGAAAAGCTCCAATATATTAAACATTTTCATTATAAATTAGCATTAAACAGCAATGTTACAGGATTACTACAAGGCATTAAGTAGCAATACAATGTTATACAGTGTCAATAATTAGGAGTACAGCAAAACTATTTCAAGATGTATAAAAAGAAGGAGGCTGGTATAATGGTTAAGGTATTTACCTTATAGACACAAGGTGCAGGGGTTTAATTCTCACATGGGATAACTGGCTAGGCTTAAAATGGCCCACAAGGGCAGTTGGCCTACAAGTAATCTATGGACCTATGAACCTATATGTCATTAAGATGAATATTGTTTTTGGGGTAAGTGGTTACACAAACCCAGTTTTATCAATGTAGTTGCATGAAGGCAAGAGAATTACAATATAATGTTTCTATGAGGCAATTTGCTTAATAGATTTTAGAAGACAGTAGAAAGAGTAGTCAAGGAAGATTAGAGAGAGCTAGTGAGAAGAGTGAGTTAAGGGCAGAAAGTAGATTAAGGTATGAGAAGTAGGGGATGTTAAGGAGAGAGAGTGCAGTGGCAGGACCAGTGACTTTTCAGTTTTTACAGACTTTTTTTAATTATATTTAAAAATACTATAAATATTACAAAACAGATTAAAGATGTATACTGATATAGAGTCATTCCCCAAGCTACTCAGATTAGGATGCGAAGGTTTCTTAACAATTTCAAGCAAGGTTTAACGCACAAAGTAGTAAATCAATGTTATAATACTTCTTGAATAGAACCCCAGCTTAAACTTCCTGATCTTACCATATAACACTTATGAAGACATATGGGGTAAACTTGTGAATGGACTGCAGCCACAAATGCAGAAGCAGTGTGGTAAATACAGTAAAAAAGTAAACAGGCAAACCAACGTGTTCTTGCACAAGTATCGGTCACTTTAATTAGATAAAATCAATAGGGACTTAGCACTTTTGCTTTTTGCAATCCAGGCATCATCACAGTCAAATAAAAATTCACAAAAGTCACATTAATAGGAAAAACAGACTTACATTATTTCCTGTAACATCATGCATTCATGAATACTGTACTAGTTTATTTATTGTGTAAACTTATTTAATGAGCAGTGAGTTGAAGCTGTTGGGCTTGACTTAATGGTTAAAGTGTTCACCTCACTAGCACAAGGTACAGGGCTTGATTCTAACCAAGGAAAGTATGGCTAGGCTTAAAAAGGTCCTCTTGGAGAAGAGGCCTAGTAATCACCTATGAATCTATAAGCTCATTTCCTCAAAATGAAAAGACTGATTGGATTAAGAATGACAGTGATTTTACAATGTGGCAAAGCTCCCCACGTCTCCTATACAGAAAGGCATACCCTCTGCTCCTGTAACTAACACAGAAAGTGCCACGCAGCTGGGTTGGTTAGAGCTGTATCAGTGACAGCTTGCTCAGTCGATGTGGCTCAAATGAATGAGCTTCAGTCAATGGTCAACAAATTACAGTTGCTAAACTGCAGAACATCTTTCAAAAATCTTAAAGTGTTCTGAGCACACAGCTTTATTATGAATCATACAAAGTTGTGGGGAGCGGATGCCTTAAATCCACAGAAGCCATATATGAGCAGACAGGAGCAATACCGCAATGGTATTGTCATTGAAAGAACAACAATCAGAAGGGAGGTACTCAAATATTGACACCCACCTCCATCATCAGTGAAGAGAACAACACTTATCATTTTCCTTCAATTTTCCCACTTGAGAAGTGCAAAACCTTGAGGAGTGAGAGTGAGGAGGTGTACATGAAAGTTACAACTTCAGAATCAATTGCATTTTTTGTGAATCAGATAAGTGACAACTGGTGGACAGAGGTAAAAGTAGGAAATGCAACAAAGGTGTTAACTGCAGAAATCACCTATGTTTATATGGGCAATCAGCAGTGATTCACAGCTAATGGATGGCTTAGTATGAATCTTAAAACATGTGATGCTAATCATTTTATACAATGAGGAATACTGTAATCTGGCCCAGGTGAATGAAATTAACTTTCTAACTGTTTTCTGTAGGAGCTCTGTTCATGCATTCCTGATGAGCAAGATTAGATTCCTGGACCCTGTTCTCCATTCCAGCTAACTCAGAGATCACCAAGTTTTGGACTAAGTTATGAAATGAAAAGATCACAAGTTGCATTTTGTCAGTTGGCTTGAGTGAATGTTATTCAATGCACCAGTCCATGACAGACTGACCAAATATCACCATTAAGACAATGGTTGTATAACACTCATCATGTATTACAAGGTGCAGTAGGTGTCCTTAAATGACTCTGATTAAATTAGAGAAAAATGACTGACTAGGTCTTCCAGACTCAATTCTGTTTTTTTTTTCATAACTGTAAGCCTTGCCAACTGGCCTTTGTCTCATACTAGTAAGGGTATGAAGACTACAGGAAATACCAAAGTACCGATAATTAATTTTAATTGCTGCAGAAGTACATGAGTGCTTCCATTCTTTTCAACTGGCTGTTGTCCCTGTAACAGAGCAATCTCCTTAACTTCCTAATTTGGGATCATCTTCCAGCCTAAATTTACAAGAACCTGGCATATCCACCACCAGGGTCCGATGCCTTTCATATCTTAAAACAGACACCATATGCAAATATTTCCTTTCAGTAGTGTAAGCTGAAGACTGCACACAGCTTTCACCATTTGGTATTTCAGTACACTGTACTGAGTACAATTTTACTGTTTGGCTTTACTGTAGTAATTTGACTACATAATGAAGCTAAGCTCTAAGACTACATCAGCTAAATCCTTTCTTTCAGTATTTTAATGCTAAGCCAATACTGTCCACACCATTTTTTATTACCTGATTGTCTGTTCTTATTCTGAGTGTGTCTTTTATTATGGCAATCCACCGTGACTAATTCATATTCTACTAAAGGAGGTGGGGGTGGTTGCTTAATTTTGTTACTTGAATTCCATATCTGTACATCTGACTTAAGTAATACATAGTTTCTTAGATTTAGGATATCTTAAAAAAATATTATTAAAAAAGAGTGTACCCGCTAGTCCATACTTTCACTATATAAATCAGGTGGTGAGACAGGGTATATAATGCTAGAGAAGAATTTCCAGCATATGCTGGATATTCATACTGGATGTTCTTAATTCGGAATGAAGTATCCATTTATAATAAAGATGATATAATATAGGACACCTAACACTATGATATTAAGTGCCTGATACGATACATGGTTATTGATATATTTCTCTCAACATACTTAACATTTTTGTCATGAAATCGCATTTATATAGGAAGTAGTGTGTTTATATGCAGCACATTATTATGCAATGTTTGAAATTTATAGTGGATGTATCTAATCTGGAATGAAGTATTCATTTATAAGAAGGCTGATATAGTATAGGATGTATAATATGAAATAAGTGTCTGATGTGATGCACGTTCATTCTTAATGCATTCAACATATCTGGTAAGGAATTGTGTGTATATAGGAAGTAATACGCTTATATGCAGTACAATGTTATGCAATGTACGTATTTATTTATATATGAGGAAGCATTATATTACACAAAGGATAATTCTAGTTTTATATATATATATATGTAACTTTTTATTCATGTTTGAAAATGTGTTGATCATAAAGTGGAGGGAGTGTGACGATCATAGTGATGAACGGACTCGTGGAAGTCCAAGTACAACCGAGGTTCATCATGATGATTTTTTATGCTTTCTTATGTATTTTAAATGTTGTAAAATGTTATAGAAGGTGGGCATTAATGGAAATAATTTATGTATCCACTTATGAGATATGAAACACTAGAGTTATAGATATATATGTAATAAGATAAGCAAAAGTTAAATGTGAAAGCACTGTATCTTGAAATAATATTGGGTTAGAAGCTGAATGACATATGAGAAGCTAAGGAACATGCATCAGTTTGTAATGGGAGTTACAGGGAGAAGTTACAAGCAGCAGGTGGACTGAACGGTGTGAAAAGTAAGTGAAATGCTATTTAAATGTTTATGTGAATGTTTTATGCTTTTAATGGTCTGAAGAAGCCACCGAGAAGGTGGTGAAAGTGCTTACCTTGTTACCATGTTTTTATAATAAAAAGTTTATGGTTTTAGAGCTATACGTTTTGTGACCACTTTATTTTATCAGTATTGTTTTACATTGTAGTTCTACATATTTTGTGTTGTACATAGCATTGCTGAGTTGAACATAACAGCTGTCAGCCCAGGTCCAATAAAGTGTGCTGTATGATTTAGAAAGGTTCTCCTACAGTTATACCCCTCTAACATTATCTACCTGATAGGGGATATACACAACAATCCTCACATTTGTGATTCGGATAATGTTGGGAGGACTTCACCTGCATGCCTACTTACCTACCTACCGCATACCTAGTATGCAGTAGAGTATGTGTGCATTTTGAAAGATTTGCACAAATCTTATGAACTATATTTAGTTTTGCATAGACTGGCAGTTGGTGGAGAGGGTTAATGCTGTGAGCTGTAGTTCTTTAAGTGCAAGGTTGGATTCACTTAGCTTCATTTGCCTACTGTGTGACCTTGAGCAAGTCATTTAACCAGACATTTCTTCCAGGTCACCCCTGAAAAGGAACTGTGTCCAGTGAACCTACCTGTTTAACAAATGTTATTGTTGTTATTGTTATTCCATGTAGGTTTTACTAACCATTAGCTCTACACATCTGTGTACAATACTTATAACTATGTTCCTCTGTTATCAAATAATAAGTTGGCAGTTAGTGCAAGGACTAAAGCTCTGTGCTACTAATGAGATGTTAAAACAAAAACCGAAATGACACTAGACAAACCAGCAAAACAATAAAGATGTAGTGGCCAAAATGGATAAAAAAACAGCTTCTTTAACTGATAAGCGCTTTTCATTTGCATAGAATAGCAAACTTCATCAGACCATGATACCATAGCAGCACATATTTTATCACATGAGGTGCATGGTTTTAGATTCATTATTATTGATTAAGTAGCCTTAGGTGAAAGAGGGGGCCACTAAATTACTATTTAGAACTAAAAGAGTTGAGATGGCAGCTTTGGGCTAATGCAGCTATGTATCCAGGTCTGAACAGTGCCATCTCTATTAGCGCTATACTTAGACTTAAAGGAGAATTTTTTATCTAACAATCTGTATCTGTGTTTTTATATGTATTTATCTGTTGTAAGTGTAACTGTTTAATATGTATTTCTTATATATATATATATATATATATATATATATATATACATACATATATTTTTAGTATGTTCTATATACCTTTAAGAAGGTGGGGCTTCTAGTCATTGTTAATTAAGTAAGTATATAAATGGGGTGCTGGGTTTTTAGTATGTATTCTGATGAAGTTTCTATTTCAAAATGAAAGCACTCAATAAAAAACATTGGTGTGGATCTCTGACTTGGTTTCTTGTACCGTACATAATTTACTGGTAAGCGACTATGAAAACTTTACTCTGCATATAACTGACATGAAAATATCAAGCAAACATCTACTCAAAACAAAATACTAGGCACAGGAGGACTGGGTTAAAGAGAGCAAATGGAAAATAGGGATGGTTGAGTAAGCTGCATATCACAGCTCTACACTGTATTATTAAAGGAAGGGCAGCACAGCTGTACTCCACATTATAAAAGGAAGAACAAAGGTGTGGGCTATATTATAAAAGGAAGAATAGAACAGCAGCTGTGCACTGTACTATAAAAGGAAGAACAGCACAGCTCCAGGATGCATTATGAAAGGATCAACGTACTGCTGTATGCTGCATTATAAAAGGTAGCACAGCATATCTGTGGTTGTATTATAAAATGATGCATAACACAGCTGTAAGATGCACAGATCATAGCACATCTGTACACTATTATAAAAAGATGCACAGTTGTAGGATGCATTAAGAAAGGATCATACCACATCTGTACACTATTATAAAATGATGCACAACACAGCTGTAAGATGCATTATTAAAGGATCATAGCACATCTGTACACTGTATTATAAAAGGATGCACAGCGCAGCTGTAGGATGCATTATGAAAGGATCATAGCACATCTGTACACTGTATTATAAAAGGATGCGCAGCTGTAGAATGCATTAAGAAAGGATCATAGCACATCTGTATACTGTATTATAAAAGGATGCACAACACAGCTGTAAGATGCATTATGAAAGGATCATAGCACATCTGTGCACTGTATTATAAAAGGATGTACAGCACAGCTGTAGGATGCATTATGAAAGGATCAACACACTGCTGTATGCTGCATTACAAAAGGCAGCACAGCATGTCTGTTGCTGCATTACAAAAGGCAGTACAGCATGTCTGTAGCTGTATTATAAAATGATGCACAGCACAGCTGCAGGATGCATTATGAAAGGATCATAGCACATCTGCACACTGTATTATAAAAGGATGCACAGCACAGCTGTAGGATGCATTATGAAAGGATCATAGCTCATCTGCACACTGCATTATAAAATGCACAACACAGTTTTGGGATGCATTATAAAAGGTTCATAGCACATCTGCACACCATACTAAAATAGGATAAATTATGAAAGGATCAGCAAACTGCTATACACTGCATTGTTAAAGTAAGAACAGCATGTCTGTACACTGTTATTATAAAAGGATTAACAGCACAGCTGTAGGATGCAGTATGAAATGATCATAGCACATCTGTACACTGTATTATAAAAGGATGCACAACACAGCTGTAAGACACATTAGGAAAGGATCATAGCACATTTGTACATTGTATTATCAAAGGATGCGCAGCACAGCTGTAGGATGCATTATGAAAGGATCAGAGTGCATCTCTGCACCATATTAAAATAAGATGCATTATGAAAGGATCAACACAATGCTGTATATTGCATTATTAAAACACGTAGAATATGTCTGTATGCTGTATTAAAAAAGGATGCACAACACAGCTGTAGGATGCATTATGAAAGGATCATAGCACATCTGTATGCTATTAAAAAATTATGCACAACACAGCTGTAGGATGCATTATGAAAGGATTATACACTGTATTATAAAAAGATGCACAGCTGTAAGATGCATTATGAAAGGATTATAGTACTTCTGTACACTGTATTATAAAAGGATGCACAGCACAGCTGTAAGATGCATTATGAAAGGATTATAGCACATCTGTGCACTGTATTATAAAAGGATGCACAGCTGTAGAATGCATTAAGAAAGGATCATAGCACATCTGTATGCTATTAAAAAATTATGCACAACACAGCTGTAGGATGCATTATGAAAGGATTATACACTGTATTATAAAAAGATGCACAGCTGTAAGATGCATTATGAAAGGATTATAGTACATCTGTACACTGTATTATAAAAGGATGCACAGCACAGCTGTAAGATGCATTATGAAAGGATTATAGCACATCTGTGCACTATAGCACAAAAGGAAGCACAGCACAGCTGTACTCCATATTATAAAAGAAAGCGTATCTTTACTGTATGTGAAAAAAAAAACAAAAGGAACAACAACACAGTTGTACAAAGTTTTATAAAAGAATGCACAACACTGCATTATATAAAAGGAAGAACATCAAGGCTGTATGTTACATTATAAAAAGAAGAACAGCAGAGTACATGAGAAGCACCAGACACTAAGCCAATTATTAAACTGTGGCATCTTCTTTGGTGAAGTTAAAGCGCTACTCACTGCAAGGCACGTACCGGTCTGTGAGACATATTAAGAGAGATCCACAATGTCTCTTTTCAAACAGTCCAGTGAGGTATGTCTCAGGTCATTTACACCCACATGAACTATAACAGAATCATATTGGTACCTAAGGTGCTGTGATTTGAGTGTTTGAGTAATATTATGCATCCTGGCTCCAGACAGGCAACTAACTGTTATCTTCTCCTCGTCAAGCCTGGTAAAAAGGGCATCTGTGTGTCATACAAAAGAATACCCTATGACAAGAGTACTAGCTAAAGTGTTTGTTTGCCTTATGGATGCTGTTCATTGGATGCAGACTTATGTGTGGTGTTAGGTGTTGCTTTTGGTAAGTACTTTAGTGCTTGTCAAGGCAAGGTGTGGCAATTTGATGTCTTAGGAGGTCTTTGAGGTTTTGTAAGGTTTCTTTTAAGTGCCTTAGGATAAGAAGTTCTATGTGTCTGGTGAGAATTATGTGTGAAGGATGCAGTGCATGTGTTCTTGACAACCTTGTTTGTAGACAAGATTTTTGCCTCCAAGGAAGTTATACATGTACATCTCTTTATTACACTGTGTTTCTATAAGGACTAAAAGGTTGTCCAAGTACATGAGACAATTGCTACATTGTCTCAGGATGCCCATATCCACGAAATTAGCTACAGAATCATTACAAAATTGCAAATCCATACTGGCAAGATCTGTATTGGGGGTCTATACTGAAAGCTCGAAAGCCCTAGTAACCAAATACATAAACACTGACACATATTCCGCGAACAGCAAATACACAGAATGCCCTAAACTGCGAAATTCAAAAGCTCGAACCATCATAGTTGTCCCAACCCACTACCCACTACCTACCCAAACAAACTAAATAAACACATACATACACTAACCAAAACCCTATTTCTAACCCTACACTAAATCTTGCACATATCACCATTTATGCACTTACCTTAACCCGCACCCTAACCCTAAGGTCCGTAATTATCGCACACTTACCTTAACAAGCTATACCCAAACAAAATAAATAATCCACACATATACACCTAACAAAACTCTACATCTAACCCTACACTAAACTTCATATACATTACCAACTATGCACTTACCTTAACCCGCACCCTAACCCTAAGGTCCATAACTATCGCACACTTACCTTACGGAGCTATACCACGGAAGGGCCAACCATGACGATTCGACGTTTTGGATTTCATGCTTCAGGATGATCGATGTTTATGCAGTTCAATGAAGACGTGTCAGCATTTACATATTCAGGTAAGTGCATCTTCGAGGATGTAATAGGGAACTCTGTATTGGGATGGGCTATTGTGGTTTAGCGACTTGGTTTTACAGGGGTCTCCTGAGTGGTATCTAGGGTTAAGGCTAGATGCTAGAGAGTGCTATGATCTGACACTAGTGCTGTGTGACACATAGCTGTGCACTGTATTCCATAAGGTAGTACAGCATGGCTGTACACTGTATTCCATAAGGTAGTACAGCATGGCTGTGCATTGTATTCCATAAGGTAGTACAGCATGGCTGTACACTGTATTCCATAAGGTAGTACAGCATGGCTGTGCACTGTATTCCATAAGGTAGTACAGCATGGCTGTACACTGTATTCCATAAGGTAGTACAGCATGGCTGTACACTGTATTCCATAAGGTAGTACAGCATGGCTGTACACTGTATTCCATAAGGTAGTACAGCATGGCTGTGCACTGTATTCCATAAGGTAGTACAGCATGGCTGTGCACTGTATTCCATAAGGTAGTACAGCATGGCTGTACACTGTATTCCATAAGGTAGTACAGCATGGCTGTACACTGTATTCCATAAGGTAGTACAGCATGGCTGTGCACTGTATTCCATAAGGTAGTACAGCATGGCTGTACACTGTATTCCATAAGGTAGTACAGCATGGCTGTACACTGTATTCCATAAGGTAGTACAGCATGGCTGTACACTGTATTCCATAAGGTAGTACAGCATGGCTGTACACTGTATTCCATAAGGTAGTACAGCATGGCTGTACACTGTATTCCATAAGGTAGTACAGCATGGCTGTACACTGTATTCCATAAGGTAGTACAGCATGGCTGTACACTGTATTCCATAAGGTAGTACAGCATGGCTGTGCACTGTATTCCATAAGGTAGTACAGCATGGCTGTGCACTGTATTCCATAAGGTAGTACAGCATGGCTGTGCACTGTATTCCATAAGGTAGTACAGCATGGCTGTGCACTGTATTCCATAAGGTAGTACAGCATGGCTGTGCACTGTATTCCATAAGGTAGTACAGCATGGCTGTGCACTGTATTCCATAAGGTAGTACAGCATGGCTGTACACTGTATTCCATAAGGTAGTACAGCATGGCTGTACACTGTATTCCATAAGGTAGTACAGCATGGCTGTACACTGTATTATTAAAAGTACAACATGGAGGTACTCTGTTTTTTAAATGAAGAACACAGATGTATGCTGTATTATAAAAGCACATGATGGCTGCATTTTTCAAGGAAGCATAATACGGTTGTATGATCCATTATAAAATAAAGAACAGCACAAATGTATTCTGCATTATAAATGGAAGAATAGCACTGTTGCTGCTGCTTTATTATAAAAGAAATAACAGCATGGTTTTACAGTGTATTATGAAATTAGCAGCATTGCTGCATGCTGTACTATAAAAAGAACAGCATGGCTGTCTCCTGTATTATAAAAGAAATAACAGAACAGCTTTATACTGCATTATAAAATGATGAACAGCATGGCTGTCTGCTGTATTATTAAACAATGAACACAATGGCTGTCTGCTGTATTATTAAACGATGAATACAATGGCTGTCTGCTGTATTATTAAACGATGAATACAATAGCTGTCTGCTGTATTATTAAACGATGAATACAATGGCTGTCTGCTGTATTATTAAATGATGAACACAATGGCTGTCTGCTGTATTATTAAACGATGAATACAATGGCTGTCTGCTGTATTATTAAACGATGAAGATAATGGCTGTCTGTTGTATTATTAAATGATGAATACAATGGCTGTCTGCTGTATTATTAAACAATGAACACAATGGCTGTTTGCTGTATTATTAAACGATGAATACAATGGCTATGTGCTGTATTATTAAACGATGAACACAATGGCTGTCTGCTGTATTATTAAACGATGAATACAATGGCTGTCTGCTGTATTATTAAATGATGAACCATTACAAATTCACAAGCTCCAAACGGCTTATTCTAATACCATTCAAATACACAAAGATCCTTCAACCCCCACAAACTCTTTTACTTATACATGGGGACATCCACCCCAACCCTGGCCCCAATACCCTCCACAATCAGAGCCCTTCAAACCAAACTGCCAACTATTCTAACCCACCCTTCTCCTCTGACTCCCTCTCTATTGCTCACCTTAATATTCGTAGCATTAACAACAAAGTCACTCAACTCCATGCCTTAATTGATTTCTACGCCTTTGATATCCTCTGTCTCACTGAAACCTGGCTTAAACCCAGTACCAAAGACAATGAATTCACTCCCCCAGGCTATAGCACCTTAAGACAAGATCGTCCAAATAAAAAAGGTGGAGGAGTGGCCCTCCTATACAAATCCCACCTTCAGGTAGCCTTAATTGACTCCTTCCCCCCCACACCAGGAAATGCTGAAATACTTTGCACCAAACTCCAAGTTAACAAATCCAAGGCTATAAACATAATATGTTCCTACATCCCCCCAGGCAAGAACATCAATACCCTAGAAAATATCCTAAGCTGGATTTCCTGCACCTTTCCCCAGGAAACCATAATCTTAGGTGATTTTAATATTGACTGGAGCTCCTGCATATCCTCCAAACCCACCATTCACCTTAATCTCTTTAACTTTCACCAAACCATCAACTCCCCTACTAGAATACATAAATCCACCCACAAACAAACCATTCTAGACTGGATACTGACCAACAACAATCCCCTCTCCTATAAAACAAGAATACTCCCTGACAATATCAGCGACCACCTCCTTACCTTTATCACTAAACAAAAATGCAACAACCCCAAGCAAACTACTTATCGTACCAAATACAACAAAACAGAATTCAATCTAACATCCTTTCAAAATGAACTCAAAGAATATAACTGGTCAACTCTAAAATACCTCCCAATAGATGAAGCAGTAACCCATTTCAACAATACCTTCCTACAAATTCTAAACCAGCATGCCCCATCCCGCTTAGTCAGAGTCAGCTCCAAAGCAGCTCCATGGCTCTCTGTTACAACTAAACAAACCATGCGAGCTAGAAATAAATTATGGTCCAAATGGAGATCCACAAAAAGCCATATTGACCATCAAAATTTCAAACATCTAAGAAACAAAACAAAGAAACTTATCATTCTGGATAAAAAAAACTACCACTTTCAATATCAACAAAACCAAAACCAAAACCCAAAAACATTCTGGTCAGGAATAAATAAACTACTCCATCCAGGCAACACCAAAACACCTACCCCAGCTAGCTTAGCACAAACCCAACCTAACATAATAGCCAACACCTTTAACAACTTCTTCTCTCAAACAGTCAACTCACTTGCAAGCACCATGACTCCCCCCCCATCCCTCCAAATTACCCCCACTCTAAACAGTACCCACACGCTAAAGCTTGAGACCGTCTCAACAACCTATATACGGAAACTACTTTCTAAACTAAAACCCTGCACCCCTTCTGCTGACAAACTTCCAGCTGAATATCTACAGCTAGCTGCAACCGAAATAGCCTACCCAGTTTCCATCTTAATAAATAGAACCATAACAGAATCCAAAATCCCATCCTGCTGGAAAATCTCCCATATTATTCCACTCCATAAAGGAGGGAACTCTAACGAACTATCCAATTTTAGACCTATTGCCCTTCTATCTCCTCTATCCAAAATAATGGAACGCTGCATTCACCATCAACTTCTACATTATCTCTTAGATAACAACTTGCTTGTAGACTCTCAACATGGTTTTAGACCGTACCACAGTACTACTACTGCCCTTCTCTCCTTCTCTGACACTATAAATAAAAACCGAAATAACAACCTGTTCTCATCTGCACTATTCTTGGACCTCTCAAAAGCATTCGATATGGTCAACCATCAACTTCTCCTCGATACCTTAAAATCCCTCTCACTGGACTCACAAGCATTACAGTGGTTCAACTCATACTTGACTAATAGAAAACAAGCAGTCCTTTGGGACAGCCATTTATCCACTCAACTCCCAATTACTATTGGAGTCCCACAAGGATCCATCCTAGGTCCCCTACTTTTCTCTATTTTCATTAATAATCTGCCCAATTCCCTCCCAACATCCACATGTATACAATATGCAGATGATTCCACTCTCATCTGCTCTGCTTCTTCCCCAGCGGGACTCCACTCTGCTACCCAAGTAGTCTTCACTGCAGCAGAAAAATGGTTTCAACATATCTGTCTCCTCCTAAATCCCAAAAAAACCAAACTACTACTCTTTACCCCAACCTGTAAATCCACCCCAATCTCTTTTTCAATAACATCCTGTAATGGCACCGTCATCAAACCTGACAGCTGCACTAAACTGCTAGGCGTCACCATAGACAACCAGCTAAATTTTGACTATCACATTGATTTAACTATCAAGACAGTCAATAAAAAGATTGGTGCCCTATACAGACTAAAGCCCTATCTTACTGCTACTTCCCGAGTAGCCCTCGCCCAAACTCACCTTATCTCTACATTAATGTACGCCTCTCCCTCCTTTATCAACTTATCTAAAGCTAATCTTCAGAAACTGAATACTGCCTACCACAGTATAGCCAGATTTGCCACTGGCTCTCCATTCCAAACTCACCACTGTCTTAACTTAAAGAAACTAAACTGGCTTGAACTCCCAAACCTAATACTCCTACAACAACTGATCATCACTTTTAAAATTCTTCATTATCCCTCCAATATACCCATACTAAATAAACTCATCACACCTTATAAAAATCTCACAACACTTAGATCAGCCAACAAGCTACTAGTTACTACTTTGAAATCTCATAACAAATCAGGTGATTCCCTTTTTGCAAACACTATCGGTTCTTACTGGAACAAACTTCCCACAAAACTTACCTCCCTAAGCTCATGTCACCTTTTCAAAAAACAGATGAAAACTCACCTACTAATTCACTGGCTATGTCCCTGCTCCAATCCTGACTGAGCTTAGCACTCTTTATTACTCTATCCAGTCTGCTACTTGTGTATTTCTTTCCACTCCCGTTCTAACTTAAGACTGACTTCATCAGCCCCCTTTACTGGATCTTCACTCTTTTCTCTCTCAAATTTTTGTTTGCCTCCCCCTCTAGCCATCTTCTTTCCGTCTCTTGCTACCTTTAGCTGACCTCCTATAATCCTGCTACCTTTGCATTTCATCACTATCCTGTTTCCCCCCTCTCCTTTTCCAACTGGATACTCCCGACCTTTACCAAATCCATAATACTTGTACCAAACAAATTATATACTATCCCCACTTTCTATCTACCTTTTTTCACCTTTTCCTTATCTTTAACTACTTAATTACCTATTAAACTTCCAAACCTGCTGTTTTAACACTTGACACTAACAGATTTCTTGTTTTTTGCAAATTACCTAATCTGTTATCATGACTACTGACTAATGATATTATTTTTTTAACTTGACTAATGATGTTTCTTAACTTAACTTTGTATTTTAGATACTGGAGCTTATCTCCTTTGCCGCTTAACTGAACTTTATTTGTTACCTACTCAGACTAGTCCAGGTAAACTGTATATTGTCTCAGTACATTTTGTTAGTATTATTTTAGTAATGTTTTCGTAAACTGTATTGTCTTATTCTGATAGTGGAGCTTTTCTCCTCGGGCCTCTGCTGAAAATGGACATGTATCCAGCCAGACTAGCCCGGTTAACAAATGTAAAATAAAATAAATAAAAATAAATGAATACAATGGCTATGTGCTGTATTATTAAACGATGAACACAATGGCTGTCTGCTGTATTATTAAACGATGAATACAATGGCTATGTGCTGTATTATTAAACGATGAATACAATGGCTGTCTGCTGTATTATTAAACGATGAATACAATGGCTGTCTGCTGTATTATTAAACGATGAATACAATGGCTGTCTGCTGTATTATCAAACGATGAATACAATGGCTGTCTGCTGTATTATTAAACGATGAACACAATGGCTGTCTGCTGTATTATTAAACGATGAATACAATGGCTATGTGCTGTATTATTAAACGATGAACACAATGGCTGTCTGCTGTATTATTAAACGATGAATACAATGGCTGTCTGCTGTATTATTAAACGATGAACACAATGGCTGTCTGCTGTATTATTAAACGATGAATACAATGGCTGTCTGCTGTATTATTAAACGATGAACACAATGGCTGTGTGCTGTACTATAAAAAAGAAGAGCATGACTATCTGCTGTATTATACAGGAGGCATATTTTGAAAATATGCTGTATTATAAAAGAAATCCAGCAGACAGTTCAGCTGTTTACTTTTCTTCCAGTATGGGGGATAGTGTCAAAATCCTTGGGCAGGTCAAGATAAGAGGTACGCACAGAGTGACCACAGTCAACAACCTCTGTAACTTTTTCAGCAAAATTTACTTTATTCTGGAGCTTGGACTTGCTCTCCACAAAACCAAAATGTATTGAGTTTAGATCAGTTCAGTTGCCTATATTTACATAAATGAGTTCTGCTACAATGGCTTTGCATATAAGGCTGGTGAGGCTGATCATTCCCTAATTATTTGGGTGTGTAATGGAGTCAAGGAGAATTTGTTGTCTGAAGGAGTGGATCTGGAAGAAAGACTGCAGTGCAGCATAGAAGATTGCACCAGCAGGAAGCTAGAATTTCTTCCTTTTGAAGGAATATTGAATGACACAGATGTATGTATATATATATATATTAATATATATATATATATATATATATATATATATATATATGTGTGTGTGTGTGTGTGTGTGATTTCACTGAAAGAAAACTAACCAAAGAAAAAAACATCCCATGGAAATTAATACATGAATCACCAGAACTCTGGGGTAGGTTTTAACATCGGTTCCACAGGGGGTAACATTCAAATATGTACCGCTTGCCTCTATTTATCTCTCACTGCATTGATAAATAGACTTTGCCAATCATTCAAGACCATTTTGCAACATGGTCATTCTCCATTAAACAGCACAGTGAATGATGTTTCAAATGCAATGTGAAGTGAAATAACTGACATGGAGAAGTAATAGTCAAACGTTGGTAAAATGACTACTGTGTTCTATTTTCCATTAATGGAAATCGATTGAGCATGGCATATTCTTTCTCAGGTCATCTCCTACTCCCACCTCTGAAACTCAGTGGGAAATCAGTGGCCTTGCAGTCTTCACATTAGGCCAGGATTAGTTAAAAAAATTCATTAACATAGCATCCTTCTGAATCTCCTAAACTCTTCTAAATGTAGCATGTAGTTACAATAGCAGAAGCAGATTGGTATGTTGTCCGGACCTTTTGAGTGTATTTTCTCCTTAGAGATTCATAGATTACATTCATACGTATCGAAGGCCACTAAGTCTTGTGACCACTCTTGCCTTGAGAGTACCCCAATCAGACTAAACCTCCTTTCTCTATGAGGCCATAGGAGTCAATCCTAGAGTACATTTATAGGTACCCATCCAATCATCTAGTTTATATTTAAAGAAAGATAGGGAGTTGCACTGCTTAACACGCAGGGAACGTTTATTCCAGAGGTTTTGTAGGTGCCAGATTATAACTCTGTCCCTTCAGTGTGTTTCATTAATCTGATGAAATACAAAATCGTATCATGGATGGAGCAGGTTTTTTTTTCATTTAGTGTAACATTTCAGTGTGGCAAAGGCCTCTGCAATTCTAGATAACTCTTTTAGAATGAGTCTCATAGGGTGTAATAAGCCAAGGACTGCACAAGGTAGTCACAGAACAAATGATGCATAAAGCTGAGAATATCCCAAGGTAAACCAGGGCAAGTGCAGTCATTGCAATCGACATACACAGCTTCACCAAGCAAAATAACTGTGGTTGCTAATTATGAAGCATCTACAGGTTATTCTGCAACCAGGTTTGTGTTCAGCTTGGAAGTAACCAAGGGCAACTATGATTTTCCAATGACAGGGCAGGCTGAAACACTTCATTTTCTTGTCACCTGGTGAAATGCATAACTTGGTAAAAGTAGTGTGTCTGCAGCTCACAAAGACTAATTCAGATTTCATAGGATAAATAAGGAGAGGGAGCTATCAGTGGCACATCTCTATTGAAGACTACATGGTAACATCATCAAGCCGTTAACGGTTTACTAGGCACTGCATGTCCAGTTTCCTGCTTTCTTGTTATGATCCAGCAAGACCATGAAGAAGAAAAAGTGGTCTTTTGTATAGATGTTTGAAACTAAGGAACTATCCATCCACACAATATAAAAACTGTATATCACTGTAATACAAAAACACAAATGTGAGAGCACATCTGAACTTTCTGAAGTAAAGAAAAACATACACCACATATATACTGGCACCTATGTCTTTAATGGAAGCAGGTAACCTGTAAGTGGTTCATCTCCCAGGCTCATGCTTACACTTGTCAAGGGTATCAAAACTTGTCAGAGATTTGGGATGTATGGCTAGGCTTAAAAAGGCCCCTGTGATCGTTAGCCTAATAAACACCTATGAACCTATAAATGCACATATAAGTAAACACTCATATGTATCTATATCATTATGACCGTCTATCTATCAAGCTATCTACACTCTACAATAATAACTCCAGTAGCAGTTGTGTTCCAGTAGCTAATTGCTCATCACTCAAAAATGATTAGCGGCCACTTCACACAACTGTGTTTTTTCAGGGGATAAGCCCCCTTACAAGTCTTGATCTGGGAGCTCTGCCTCCAACCCTTGAGCCTCTAAATATACTGACTTCAAGGTCATATGATCTCAGCAAAGGTATATTTAGTACAATAATCTTGACAGTCGACTCTCTTGCATTGAAATACACAGGTAAGTATGCAGGCAGAAGCAAGCAGCCCTCTATGAGGTGAACAACTCCCAAGCAAAAGACAGGCATCTAGCTACCCTTTTTTCATAACACGTACTTCTGCTTCTGTGGTACAAACAAAAGCTGAATGCAGGGACTCAGGATACTTTTGTGCCAGTATTAACAGGAAAATAGCACACAATGTTCAATATTAGAAATAAACGTGAATGATGGCTCACAGCGACGCAAAAAAAATGGATACAGCTGAAAGACTGTTTAGTAGAAACAGGACAGAGAACTCTCTTTGACACTGAATGTACACCATTTACAAAGTAACTAACCCTGTCAACCGTCTGTACACAAATGAAATTAAATAAATAAGACAATGCTTGAGCCAAAGTAAAATAAGACAAGAAAGCAATGTTGAGGTTCCGTCACCAATGGGCTGACAGAAACCAACCCAATGTATATAGCAGCTTACTGCGTTATCCCTTGGTGTACCTCCTTATTCCGAAATATAGTAATATGTTCCATTGCCTTGGCAGTGAGGCATAAAGTAAAAACAGACAGACATTTGTAAGCAGTTAAAATGATTTTGTTAAAACATCAAATTATGCTAATGTAACGCTGAAAGACAGAATTCCCAAATCATGATTAAATGTTTCTACTCAATATTCTCAGACTGCTTCACAAAATATGTTTTAACAGTATCATTTCATACTTACAGAAAATTCTGTTTATTGTGATGTGCACAACAATGTTTTACTGGTGCAGGAGTTAGGTCTGCTGCCTCATACCATTTAGTTTACCTGTTCATTTCTTGCATGGAGTGCCTTCTATGTGGAGTCTGCATCCCCACCTGTGCCCATAGGTTTTAACCAGGTGCTCTAGCTTCCTCCATATCCCCAAAGATATGCCACAGATGAACTGATGATCCTCTTAAATAATGCGTGTGTGTGTGTGTGTGTGTGTGTGTGTGTGTGTGTGTGTGTGTGTGTGTGTGTGTGTGTATGTGTGTATGCTTGCAAGTTCTTGTGCGCCATGTGTGAGTGTATCCTGCAATGGGATGGTGCTCTATTCAAAATTAAATTCACTGCCTTGTACTCACTACAACCCAGGAGGTCCATTTATGCTGGAACGATAAAATGAATTAAGTGGGTTTTGGAGAATGAATAAGTGTTTTACTGCCTTTTCCACATAAACCATGCAATGACATTCACAGTGAACTGGCTGTTCAGTTGTTGATCTCGGTTGTACACTAACAAAATGGGACACAGTACTTATTTATTTCCTGTTTATTTTTGATTTGCTAATGATGCAATTGCATTAGGCAGAAATGTTATTTGTACAACAAAAAAAAAGACAGCACTTATTTTCTGTATTTTTCTTTGATTTATTAAACATACAATCACACCAGAAACAAGTACTTATTTTTCAGGGGACGTACAAAATCCTATTTGATAATTTTCCCAAGGTTAGACACTTTGAAAGTGGGGAAAGAAAGAACCACACTCTGAACTGCATTGATATGCATTTAGTCAACTCACTGCACTTAAACAGTCCTTTGTGAAGTGACAGATGTGCCAAAAAAGCACCCTATAAAGCTAGCTAGAATCTCAAAACAGGAACTGTCATGCAAATGCAAGCAGCAGAGTACTGCTGATAGAGATCAGAATATTAATATGCTGACAATTCTTAATGATGTCAATATTCAAGAATAATACATTTATAGGAATTGAATTCACTCCCAAAACTTAATTTAAAACAATCAAGGAAAGCAAAGTTTGCCAGAAAATGATGCCTTGTTGATCATGTTATGATAAAAGTCAAGCAAAGAAATTCAGCGTGAAAAGATTAGGGACCAAGTTAAGGAAATGTTAATGAAAATCTACTGACAACTACAGAAAAGTTTGAGTGAATGAATCAAGTGACACATTAAAGTCAAGCAGCTGAAATGATGCTATAGAAAATATAACATATAAAAGGGTATGTTACATGAATATTAATGTACTGAGCATCACATGCATAAGGTAATAATACATATTATATGAGTGTTATCACAAGTATAGTTATGGATCAGATGTATGGGAAGTAAAGGCAACAGGGTTATTTACATGTGTACAAGAACAGCTGAGATATGCACAGGTCTCAGCAGCTTGTTAATCAAGACCCAAGGCTTGGTTCGGTGGATTTGTTGAGTTACATGCTCACATATTACTACAATTCATAGGATAATCATACATACACCTAACTTGAAAACAACATGCATAAATTACCTTTATGACAATACATTTAAGACTGCCATATAAACCTCTGATCAGTCAAGACAGGCACAAAATTAATCAACTAAGAAATAAATAGCAAAAAATGTTTGAAATTAAGAAGATGTTCATATTGATGTTAGACAACGTTTACTACGAGATTTGTGTCTTACTGCTGAGACAGCCAGATGCAGATGAATCATATAAATACTGATGAAATGTGTGTCATTTATGAATGGGATTTCCTAGCAGCGGCAGTAGAAATGTGCATTGCCACAGAAAGGCAGCTAGAAATGATCACAGTCCTCCAGGAAGTACTGTATGTAAGGATTTCCAGTACATGGAAATGGCACAGAGTAGGAATAATACCATAATCACTTTGATCTTTAGTATGGGGGCAAACCAAGCATCTATGGCAGCCTCCATTCATACACTAGTGAGGGCTTACAAAACTTAAATAGGAGTCACTTTTGGAAGGGGAGAGGATGGAGTACAGTCTGAACATGTGGGGGCATATCACACTACCAGTGTTTCTCAAAAAGGTACTGGAAATAGGAGGGGGAACTAGCACAATATATTTCATGCTAAGTCAACATTCATCTAAAGACAGAAGAAACTTGAGGTCTTATTTCAGCAACATTGTGAGAACAGTGTCTGTAGGATCATGTGCATTAATTAGGTGATGACATTGCAGCAAGTCAGTGTCAAGCTCACGTGACAGCCCCTCCCCAAGATCAGATGTACCTTCAGCTACCCTAGCTTTGTATTACACATGTGATCTTGACCTACTATGATGCAGGCTAGACATTTCAGGTACCTATAATTTGACTTCTACACAAAGATATCAACGTTTGAGTTAAAGGGCAATGAGTTATTAAGAAAAAAGAAAGAAAAAAATACTATAAAATATGTTAGTGCAGAATATAACCCAGTATTAAGACACTTTGTGTCTCCATGCATTTCATTTCAATAATAGTAGTGCTTACAACTAAAGAAAATATCTGGAAAGCTGTACGTCACAGCATTCAAATTACTCTGATTTAAACCATTAATGATCTTGCCATTAGCAATAGTTTCAATTTAGCAATGTTACAGCTGGCAATTACCCAGAACATAAAACAAATATTATGCACTATTAAGAGAAACACTATATAAAAAATAAAAAAAGATTACACGAGTATCTTGCACATTTAAACTAGCACTGTTGTCACTTTATTCTCAGCACTGCACGGATAATAATTTATGCCTCTGAGGACACAACTTGTTTTATATGAGAAAATTAAATAATCTTATGTACAGTACCTATAGAGAGGTCAGTAAATCATTCTGAATAGATTATACTTAAAACTTAGGAAATAATGCATAATAAAAAAGCATGTAATATTTTCCATTCAAGTGCAAGGTATGATCTCATGTTAAATACCGAAATAACGGGCCAGATTCATTAACACCTACATTAAGTGTAGACGATTGGTATTCAAGAACATCCCCACAACTTCTTTTCTGCTTTCTAGTCACTCAGGAAGACTACACTATGTGTATATGCAGTCTACACTTTATGGTAACCATTATGAATCCCCCTCAGTATTTAAGGTTGCAAGAAAATTAGTACGAAAACTAAAATTAGGAGGAAGAAAACATGAGTTATGCTTGTGATATCTACTCACTCAGAATGATGTACACTTAGTGTAGGCATTAATGAATGATAGGTAAAATGTATTAAATGTACCATTTAAGAACGGTCAGTATGTGCATACTTATGTACACCGCAGCAAATGTATTGCGAAAAATAGTCACTGAACAAGAGACAGTGAGCACTCAAACATGACCTTTGTAAAGAATAATGTGAGTACCTGAGAATGTCTGATGAAAAGTGACAGCAGACCATGCACCGTACAGCATAACCTGAATATATCACTGCATGCATGAATTATACATGTTTTTTATAAGAAAGGAAAAATTAACCAGAATTTCATGGCCCATATTTCTGGAGTATTTGCCACCCCTTTACGTGGACAGCTATATGTTATATTAAACCCAGCCACATGGAGCCCCTTACTACAACTGCCAGCTGGTCATCATTACTCATATTTGGAGTGAAACTGGGAGCTGCATTGCACAAGCACCCAACTGACACATGAACATGTTATGCAGAATGCAACACACAATAAACACATGCATGTAGTAGCTAGGGCAGCCCAGACTTATACAGGACCCCAAATCTACTTTCAGACAGGATGACTCAGTCAATGACAATATGGGTCTATGACAGGCTCTATTAAAATTATCTCCCACAGATTGACTTGGATTTCTCACTAGTATCATGAGGCATGGCTCCAGTGACTATCTAGCATCACCTGAGGGAGAAAAAAAGAAAGAGAGACAGTGGCATCACAAAACAAAAAGTGATTAGGTATTAAATATATGTTACCATGAATAACTACTTAAATAATAAAGTTTTACACTTACTGGCAAGATGGCCACTGGGCATCCTACCATGCAGGAACACCTGCTAGAGTGTGTGCCAGATATGGCAACAGTGTGCAACACCAGGATACTGGGTAGAGACATATGTGATGCACCCCCATGCATCACACACTACCTGGCAATTGATGGAATGACAGCCCTTCCTACTGCAGTACCACTCCCACCAAGGACCATAAGGGGCCTTAATTGCAACACGGGTGCAGTGTATCATACTGAGCACCTCAGGAAAATGTGCCACCCCCCCCCCAAACTGTCTGAGATGACACCAGGAAAAAGCTGATCCACATATGTCACGAATACATCCAAGAACTGCAGAAGTATGTTCCAGGGAGAAACATGCGAGATACTCAATGTGTACCCAGTCTGGCTTTTAAAGTCCCTGTGCAAGCATAGTGAGGGTTATACATACTTTAATATCCACAAAGATAAGAAAGTCACGGTTCCCCCAATAACCCTGTGGAGGCCATACATACTCAGTAAGGTCCTTATAATATCCTGTCCTCTCTAAATCTGTCAAATATCTCCTGATTTTCAAAATTAGAAGCTATTATCTGACAGTATCTCATCCTTCCTAAGCAGCAAGTGTGTGTTGGGTTCCTGCAGTTTTAGCTTGGCTAAGGCAAGCAGTTCACACTGGTAAATAGCAAGGTTACCAGCAAAGGTAAGCATCTTTGCTGATTGCAAAGTAGATAGAAAAGGTGCAATTTTGCCTTTTATAATAAATCTGAAGAATAAGTAGAATCACATCTAATTATGACTATGAATGGCAAACAGGAGGGAGAAGGAATTTTTAGCATATGTGCCTTTATAACATTTCTCATTTACATCTCATTATTTGTTCATTTGTTTAAGATTATTTGCGGGCATCGCAT
The DNA here is from genome assembly GCF_019279795.1 of Protopterus annectens. Classification (NCBI taxonomy): domain Eukaryota; kingdom Metazoa; phylum Chordata; order Ceratodontiformes; family Protopteridae; genus Protopterus; species Protopterus annectens. The sequence continues at coordinate 475,154,389 of NC_056750.1, forward strand.
GCTAGCATAAATGGTGTCTATGAATCATGCCTTTACTATGCATACATTTAAACAGTGCAGATTGCCTTTATGTGTTCACTTAAAGACTATGAATCCCACCCTTAGTTTGTTAGATTTTCTTAGCAAGTATTGTTTGTGCTTACTCGTAAATGTAAACCATTGTTATTTGTACACTGTAAACAAGGCTGAGCCTGTAACTGGTAATTGTTTGGTCAACGTTCCTCCCTGGTAAACAAATTTAAATAAACAAAGTGAGACAACAATGAATAAAAGGCACAAAAAAGTGTAATCAGTGCTTGGCATGTACTATTATCACTGCACAAATACAAATAAATGCAACACAGGAAACAGGTATGTCAATCTCACATCCAGCATCACTTTCTGGCTGCATATAAAAACATCATAGGACAGCATAGATAAGTTGGGCAGTTGCTGGAGAGGGGACTGAAAGCATTATATACTATAAAAGCTGATGCAGTGTCACTCAAATCTAAATGTGGAGCACTTACAAAATCAAACAAATCCATATCAATTTGTTCAACCGTCCATCATAAAGCCCTTTCCAAACAATGCTGTTTCAGTGAACCAGCAAATGATATATTAAAGTATTAACAATGTACTGATGTACATCACAAGCAATGAAAGTGTGCTAAACTTTGAGAAGTGCAGAGAAATTAAAACAAACAGTAGCAAATTAGTCTAAGTACACAAAGAAAGAGTTTGAACTAGAGCATCCTCAAAAGTTCCTTACAAAAAGAATACAAAGCATAACAAACCTGCCTTATGCAGACTGCTTTAAAGCCCTTTCCCTCTGCTCAGTGTCCTATAAATTGCTGAGGGGTGATCTATCCCTGGCTTATAAGGCATTCAGAAACCCCACACGTATAAATCTCTTTTATATTTTTAAGTCAAACAGTACCAGAAATACAAGATCTAGGGATCTGAATTTTGTCTGTGCCTTAAAAACAACATGCTGGAGAGACAGATATCCATGTGAAGCTGTGTTCATCTATTACCCAGTTTAAGTACAACCTAGACAAGTGGATGGGGAATAGAACATTTACACTGGACTTGGCACTTACGTCCTTTATGGACAGAGGTACCTTAGAAATGCCTGGCCCTCAATGTCCTGTTTGAATGCATGGCATCATTATTCCTTTGTGAAAACTTGGCTAACCTTTGAAAGGCCCCCTGGGTTGTTCACCTAGTACGAGTCTGTGAATCTATGAAACAAACATGAATATATTCACATCCACAACAAAACTCAGGCCACAAAATGTCTGAAAATACAGTTTACTAAAACAACTAAATGATGATAAAATGCAAAGGTTTCAGAGACAGCCCTTCCTCAGTGCAACATCTACAATTAATGACATTTATCCACTTATATACTTTAATTTAAAATCACATGACACAACCTCATCATATGACTTGTACATAATATCTAACTTTTTCATTAGCCTACAAAAACAAAATAAAACTTCACTAATTAAAAAACTTTTTTTTTCATTTTTTCATTATTTATATTGCATCTGCTTTTGCTATATTTCCAAATCAGGCTTCAAACGAATAGTAGCATTAATTCCTGGGTGTCTATCTGCAGCAAGCCTCACTATCCATTCATATTCTCTTACTTCTACAGTATTATTTGTATTACCCCCATCTATGGTTCTTTACAATTACATCCATAACTCTAAATTTAAAATCATGGCCTAAAGTAAACTGCAATACATGTTTTGGTAATACATTTGCAGGGATACTTCTATCCATTTCTGATCTTTTACCTTCCTGCTGGATTTATCTAAACAGAAGGCATCACATTTAATGCAGATGGCAAGGTATACTATATTTTCAGTATTACAAGTTGCAAAACAGTGAAATATAAACCTTTGTAAAGTCAACGGATGAACAAATGTATTTTCAGTTATACTACATGCACAGCAGCTACAGTTTCAGCACGTAAAGGTACCCTGCTTACTGCATGATATACTTTTATCAGACTAATTTCTCTATAACACAACCTCTGTTTCAAATTTCTACTATTCCTATAATGCAAATCTCAGTTCACTTAAAATTTTTTACGAGAGGTATACACTTAAAAATTATTTTTAATGATAATAATATGCAATTAGCTACTGATAATTACAAAAGGTCTAGCACCATTTGTACTCAATAGTTTTCCTGTAGTGGCAGATTTTGAATCTATCCGAGAAAGAATTACACAAGATATATCAGAATAAACCGAGTAGGAAATACTATGACTTAAGTATTAATGAGCACCAAGCATTAGTTAGAGTCCAGAACAATAAAAATATATTAATTAAACAAGCAGACAAGGGTGGATCAACTGTGGTAATGAATCTTGATGACTATAATAATAGTATGAGTCAATTTCGTTCTGACGTGACCACCTTTGTAAAGTTAGAAATGTTTGGTGTAAAAAAGTATATTACAGCAGTGAATATGGTGATCTATGAACTCCAGCTTGGTGGGGATATATCAGTTGAACTTTTTAATTATTTAACAGTACCTTCACCAACTATTCCTATACTATATGGACTGCTTAAAGTCCATAGGAGTATGACAAATCCCACTATGAGACAAATTATTTCTGAGACAGGATGGGTGACAGAACCCATCTCTCTTTATTTGCAATCAGTTTTAGATTGATATATGTTTAAAGGACATGGGAGACTTTTTATTAAAACTATATAATTGGTCTGAAAAGGAAGATGAAAGGCAATTTTATATGGTAATGCCAGATATAAACTCCCTCTTCAGTGTTGCATCGAATGAGTATGGTTTGGAAGCTCTAAGAAGTTTCCTCTGCTCAGACATAGATCTTTCTAATAGGGATATTGGAAATAATTGTCAATCATTAGAAACTGTCCTTATGAATAATTTATTCTTATTTAATAGTCAGTTATATTTACAAAAATCAGGTGTAGCAATACAGACTTCTATAGCTAATTGCTATATGAATCTGGTACTTAATGCTTGGGAAAACTGTAACTGTAACAGAACTGTAAATGCTTATTTATGTTGAATTGTGTTAGATATTTTACAACTGTATATGTTTATGTTGAATTGTGTTAGACATCTAATATGTTTTATGCTTTATTATTGGAAGTTACTATGGCATGCTAGCATTTTGTCTGCACCAAGTTGTTTTGTGTATAATAGTATGGTCTATTTGCATAGCTGCACCTTGTTCACTAATATTATTCATGTAAATGTGTTGTGTGTAGACAGTTCATACTGGTGTCTAATTATTTATATATAATTGTGCTGTTACTGGTGGAGAGAATCACATTAGAGAACCACGAGTGCTGCTCGCTATATTTTTATCTGTGACTGCATAACTGTCTGAGGTTTCTTCTAACAGATGTTTTTCCAATTGTCTCAGTATCTGCATATACTAGTAGTTACAGTAGCTATTTGCTCAGTTTGTTTTTTTTGTAATCTTTATAATATATCTTTACCATCTCGAAAGTGCTTACTCCTCTCTGTATTCTTCTTTTCTAGACCTAACACCACTCTTAAGTATTCAACTGCGGTACAACCTTTATCATTCTTATAAGAAAAGCGCAGTCCGGGTCTGAACTGTCTGCAAACAGCTAAAGTTAACTTTGAGTATGTGTCTACCTGTTTGAGCCAATATTCATTTTCCCCTGGAGAGCACTGTGCTTTCGCTTGTAAGCAGCCCCCCCTCCCACACACACACTTCTCTTCCACATTCTCTCTTATTCCTTTCTGTTAGCAAATAGTATCCATAACTGATCAATACTGTGTGTTTGTTAATTTAAAGTGAGAACACAGTAGCCTACTGATACAAAGTTATCCTGTTTTTCCACCTGAGAAATGGTTAAGAAATGACTTACAGTTTCAGAGCAGTCCTTGGTCAATTCTGATCGTTTCTTAAGCACAAACTTGTCTTTGCTTTGGCTCATTAGCAGCAGTACAAAATAACTGCCTGCTCACACCTGTGTTCTCCCCCTTCCCTGTTTATTATCTTAAGCCAATCCCAAAGTTAATAAATATAACCTGTGGCAGGCACCATTTTTAAAACTACAACCACCCTTTGTCACTATCATATGTTCATTTATCAGTTTACTCTGTTACCTGATTGTTTCCAGCCCCCTCATAAGAGCAACTAACAGGGTCTCTAGACGCTTCGCTCCCCACCCTGCCCCATATTCCCTCCCAACCCCAGTGGTCCTACCTTTATTACACTCACAAACCCCTCCCATCTTTCCAATAGCCAACCACAGCGCTAATCCAACACTACCTCCTCAATTTTCCCACTAACATCACACCTCCTCAACTAACATGTACAAGAATACCTTACCTATGCTCACTGCATGCACTCTCCTTGCATATCTTACACCCTACCAAAGCTCCATCATTCCCCAACTCAACCACTACCACTGTACTACTACTCACACCACCACTCATGTCTCACCCTCACTCAGCTCCCCTCCCACCAACTCAAGAACCATCCCTATGCACCCCCCACATATTCTACCAATTATATTACTCAAACATAAAGCATCCCTACAACTTAACATATTAACCCTCCCACCTTACCTATTACACACAGAGCACAATCATAAAGTTTCCCTAATAAACAAACACATTCAAAAACTGAGAAAACTAATAACCTCATGCATATCAAAACTAGCCCTAAGTGGCAACATCCACCCCAACCCTGGCCCTACCATCTCTAACCCCAGTCCTCATAATCAGACTAGAAACCACAACTTATCCCATATCACAGCCAATAGAAAGCCAAGTGACTTCCTTCTACTAAGCCTAAATATTAGAAGTATATCCAACAAAGTCCATGAACTCCATGCCACCATAGACTTGTACTCCCCAGATATAGTCATCCTGACAGAAACCTGGCTAAAACCTCACATTACCAGTGAGCAAATACTCCCTACCGATTATGGCATACTAAGAGTAGACCGGCTAAACAAGAAAGGAAGCGGTGTAGCTATAATATTTATACAGCATCTAAACATTCAGATCTTAAAATCATCAGCGCCACAAATAGGCAATGAAGAAATAATATATACCAACCTCAAATTAAACCAAAACAAAACCATCAACATAATTGGATGCTACTTCCCACCTGGCAAAAACACCCCTCCACTAGAAAACATCCTCAGCTGGTCTAACCACCATCTCCCCTCATTTTATGTGATTTCAATATTGACTGGCAATACTGTTCTGGCAACAATCCAACCCATCATATAAACCTTCATGGCATCACCCAACTAGTCCAGTCGTCAACCAGGATAAATAAAAACTCCAGCAAGCACACTACCCTGGATTGGATACTAGTCAGTAAGAGCCCCCAGTCATATATAACAGGCTGCTTATCAGATAGCCTCAGTGATCACTCCCCAACATTCCTACTCAATAAATACCTATACCAAGCTAAACCTGTCATCTACCATCAAATACGTAAAAAACTAAACTTTAACACACTCACATTCATCTCATCCCTCATTAATATTACCTTCCTGTGCATCCTTAATAACCATGCCCCAATAAGACTTTCCAGAATGAAAGCACAACCCTCCCCATGGCTACAGAAAACCACTAAGTCAGAAATGAAAAACAGGGATGAAGCCTGGGAGCACTGGCGGAAAACCAAACCCCTCTCAACTACTATGCAATAGAGTTAAAAAGCTAATAAAACAGGACAAATTCCAATACTACCAGTCTGCCCATGACTCCTCCCAACACAGCCCCAAACAATCCTGGTCCTCCATAAACTCCATCCTCCACCCAGGTAAAATCAGTACCCCTCCTCCTAACATCCCTCACTCCTCCAAAAATATTGTTACCTCATTCAACACACACTTCACACAAACCATACTATCACTAGCTAAACAAGACAACCCCCCTCCCCTCCAACCCACACCTTCAACTAGTAATCTCCCCACTGCCTTCTCTTTTTCTCCTGTACCTACCTCCAACATAAAAAAACTCAACTAAACTTAAGCCCACCAAATTAGCAGCAGACAACCTCAGAGGTGAATACCTACAAATTGCAGCTGATGCTCTGGCCTACCCAGTATCCATCTTGATTAACCGATCTCTGTCAGAAAGTTACGTTCCCACACTATGGAAAGTATCACATATAATTCCCCTCCACAGAACTAACCAATTACCACCCCATAGCTATTTTCTCTCCACTCTCCAAACTACTAGAGAGATGCATACATTCTCAGGTCTCAGACTACCTCCTTACTAATAACCTCCTTTCCAATACTCAGCATGGTTTCTGACCAAACCATAGCACCACCACTGCCTTACTCTCCTTTACTAACACTATCTTTCAGCATAAAAATAAAGGCTATCTCTCCTCTGCTACTTTCCTAGACCTATCTAAAGCATTTGACATGGTCCCACACAAAAAACTCATCTCTGTCCTCAATAACCTATCCTTCTCTCAATCAGTCACCAACTAGTTTCAGAGTTACCTATCTCACTGCCAACAATCTGTTGTATGGCAGAATGACATATCTCCCCAACTCCTGTCTCCATAGGGGTTCCACTCCTACTCTTCTCTGTTTTCTCCAATAATCTAGCCTCTGCCACCAAACATGGCACACTCATACAATACGCAGATGACTCAACCATCATCTGCTCAGCCCAGTCCCTTCCCAAACTGCAAAAAGTCACACAGGAAGTCTTTTCCTCTGTTGAAACTTGTTAATCCAATGCCCAATTAATACTCAACCCAAACAAAACTAAACTACTCATCTTCCAACCCACCAAACATACTCAAAAACAACTCTCACTTTATCATCACAGCAAAAGACATCACTATATACCCAACTGAACACATCAAATTGCTAGGAGTGGAAATAGACAATAAACTAAAATTTGACATTCACATATCCATGACCATAAAAAGGACACAAAAACCTAGGAGCGTTATACAGAGATAAGCAACTTCTCACCAAAGCAGCAAAGATTTCAATAGCAAATTCCCACCTTATCTTCACCCTACTCTATGCCTTTCCAATATATACCAACCTAAGGCAATGCGATCTAAACAAGCTAGAGACCTGCTACAACAAAATTGCCAAATTCGCCACAGGGGCATCCTACCGTAGTCACCACTGTCTCTCACTTGCTGAACTGGGCTGGCTTGAACTCCCTCACCTCCTTCAACGGTATCAACTATCACTCGCCCACAAACTAATAAACCATGTACTAAATGTCCCATCCCTCCAGAATCTACTCCAAGCCTACTGCACCACCAGACCACTAAGATCCAGCAACAAAAATCACTTGCAGATCACTAAAGCCAATAACTTTGCTAGTGAAGCACTATTCTTTTGCACCACAGCCAAATTATGGAACTCCCTCCCACCCACAATTACCTCCGTGCCATCATGCACCCACTTCAAAACTTTACTAAAAGCGAACCTAAAAACATGCTGGCTATGCCCTTGCAACTCCCACTCTAATATCACCCACCCCATCCAACCACTACCTTTCTTTCCACCCCACTAACTACCTTGATTATAGCAAGCTCAGATGCTCATAAGCCTAGTACTTATTATACAGCAGGAACTTCTTATTGTAACATTTGTTAATGTCTGTTATGTACTTTGCAGATAAAGATTCTATTGTCTACTGATGTACTTTGTTCTTCATCTGTAAACATGTTTGTAATTAATTGCTACGTTAAATTGTTAATTGCTATGTAATCCAATGTAACTACTGTCTGTTTATTTTAACTGTGGAGCTTTTCTCCCCGGGCCTCCACTGAAAATGGACCTACGTCCAGTCGGACACTCCCGGTCAACAAATGTAAATAAATAATATATGTATATATATATATATATATATATATATATATATATATATATATATATATAGTGAAGTTGGACCTTATTATCGGAAAGTCCTCTTTTATACACGTTTTGTAGATGACATGTTTTTGATTTGGAAAGGCCGTGAGGACCAATTGAATTTTTTTTTAGAATATTTGAATTCTTTGCCTGAATTTTTGAAGTTTAAATTGACATTTTCCAAGGATTCGATATAATTCGTGGATGTCAGACTAGAGAGAAAGGAAGAAGGGTTGGCCACTGGTATATATAGGAAGACTGTTCATGCCAATCGATATGTGCATAAGAATAGTATGCAGAACCACACATTTTTAATATATCAGCATCCCAATTCTGGTAATATGCATTTAAGCAAGAATGTTTGCTTAAATGTGTGTTAGTAAACAAGTAAATATGTAGGTGTGTGTGTATTGTACATAGTTGTTCTTGTCAGTGGTTCTATCTTTCTATGTTCTTTCTCTTGCCAATTTGTAATTGTAAGACTGAAGCAACACCCTATCTTACCTGCATTCTGCTTTTACCCTTCTTCAACTTGACACAGTCATGAGTGTGTTACATAATTAACTTTTAACTTAATTATTAGTTCACCACATTAGTAAACTGCTCCTTCACAAATCATTTTCTCTCATAATCCTGGCCAAGTAAGTAAGTGTACATGTCTTATTTAGGAACAGTTTTCAAGATGGCTAATAAGCCAACATGTTTTGTGGATGGTAAACAGAAACTAATGTACCTAGGTAAAGCCTTAGCAGACCAATGAAAAAGCAGTTACTGCTACTTTTAGTTACAGGATTCTGCCTTAAATATCAACACTTGTTCAGTAGGGTTTATATTCTGCAGGAAGCTATCATTTTACCAGTGGAAATGCAACATTCACAAAACAATGGCCTGCATTGGAAAGATGGCGGAAATTTAATTTGCAAACTTCCATAATCTTCTTAATTCAATCATTGTTTAACCAATGAAATTAATTGTTCTGCTGCAGACCATTGTGAGCCTCTTCTACATTTCCTTAAATCAACAGTGCATAGCACCTTGGCAAAGGCAGCTCATTTTGCAATAGGGTGAGGACAAAGAAACTTATTTCTCAAGTATGTGAGCTCACATGCAATATAAATCGGGTGCTAAGCCAACCTGCACCTCCATCTGGGGTCAAGCTCCCTACCCACTCAACATTATCTTGCACTACATTTACAACCAACAGTAACCCAAGAACAGCTTTCACATCTGATGACATTTTATACTATGTAAGCAGCCTACATATACTAACCCAAGAACGTTTCCTGCTGACATCTCAAACCTATAATCACTTTATTTCCTTACCCTGTCTTTCTCACCTTCTGTCTCATATATATGTATATATATATATATATATATATATATATATATATATATATATATATGTATGTGTATACATATATATATATATATATATATATATATATATATATATATATATATATATATATATATATATATATCTGCAATGCACATATCATGTATATCTGCAGTAACAAACACCATACTTTTTACTTACTAAACTAGGTCTAACAAAAGAGCAATACCCTTTGTACTTTAATTCATATCCAGTTTAGTTGCTTTATTATGTAAAAAATTAAAGCAGGTATATAATTTGTCTGTATATATATATATATATATATATATATATATATATATATATATATATATATATATATATATTACCTGCAGTGGTGGTGCTGCGGTAGCCTTGTCGCCTCACAGCAAGACATTGTCCCGTTCGGTTCTCGGCTAGACCGTCTACTGTGGAAACATGCATGAATGGGCGTACCTTCGTTGAAGGTTGTGCGTTAGGGCCAGCAACTCAGCACGTAAAAATCAACTGCCAATCATTAGCGGACCGGAGTTCTGCTGTGGCGACCCCTAACCGGGAAAAGCAGAAAGACACAACAACAACATATATATATATATATATATATATATATATATATATATATATATATATAATTTATTTATTTAAATTTGTTGACCGGGAGAGTCCAACTGGACACAGGTCCGTTTTCAGCTGAGGCCCGGGGAGAAAAGCTCCATATTAAGTATTATTTGCATTATACAGTTAAACATAGCATTTAAATATAAACATTAGCCCAGTTAAGGACGCAAGACAAGAATAAAACAGATGCAAAACAGCTGTAGAACATAGTACAATTTTAAAATATGGTGACATATACTAAACATGGTTACAAATGTAGTTGAGATTCATCACTGAACAATTGATGCAATCTGTTTTGAGGTACATAACAGCCATTAGCAGTTGTTTATATATATATATATATATATATATATATATGTGTGTGTGTGTGTGTGTGTGTATATATATATATATATATATATATGAGAAACAGATATGTACATATTTCTAAATTAAATTGCAAATGCTCTTATCCATATCAATTGTCTACTTCAAGGATGCCATATATGGATCTAGGGCAGTCCGAATCCAGTATCACCGAATACACTTTATCGAAAGCACTTTTCACTGAAAAAGCAATTTTGCTAAAGTGTGTTCAAAAGAAAAAAGAAAAAACAGTAAATTAACGTTTATGTGGGGGGAAAGGCTCCCTGCGCCCCCCCCATACCCCCTACTTTAATATCTTCACTCCGAGATCGCACTACAGTGAGGAAAAGGGAAGTTTTCCCTTATCTGGACCGTAGTACGGTCTCTGCAACAATCATTCCCCCACAACTCCCTCTAGCTGCAGGCATACTTCTGCGAAAGTCCTTCTTGGTGAAAAGCACTTTCGCGTAAGTATGTCCGGCCATTTTTGTTTTGGTAAACAATTCCTTCGGGGATCAGTACAGATCCCATATCCCATATATATATATATATATATATATATATATATATATATATATATATATATAGATAGATAGATATATAGATATATATATATCTACATACATACACATATATACAATATATATTTTTATATACACATATATACTGTCTATGTCAGAAACTCAAAATTCATATTGTTTAGACAATATGATCAAGTTTTAAAAAACTCAAACTTCAAAAAACAACAAAAATCTTCCTTTTTTCTACATTTTGCAGTCGGGGAAGTGCCACTGCAACCCCCATGTAGGGGTCTATGCTGCCCACACCCCCTGTATATTACATATACCAGCTCTGAGATCACACTACAGTGGGGAAATGGGGAAATTCCCTGATCCTCACCTCCATTCAAAAGTTTTGAGTTTTCAGAAACCCGATCACATTGTCTCGACAATATGAATTTCGAGTTTCTGACAACTTGAACTTCTGAATCCATTGCATGTTAGTTGAATGTTGAGCTTTACTTCCCAGACCTCTACTGGAAAGGGGCTCTTATGAGTTTTGTAAGAGTATCTGGTTAACAAACGAAAATAAACAAATAAATAAGTAAATTTCTATGTTCACTTCGATGATGAATCACTCTATAAAAATTGTGATCAATGAAAAATTCTGTAAACTGGGTTTGCCAGCAGGCTACCACTTTGGACTATTTGGTAAGAAAGCATACATGAGCAATAAGATCTGGTTTGCATGTCGAGTAAAACAAGAGCAAGTGACAACTCAGTTTGGCATATGCAAACAAATGTGATATAAGCTTGAGTGATTCAATCCACTGACTATAAACCATTTGAGCTATATCTTAGGTCACAAGGGCAAAGAAAAACATAACACTTAAAATGGCAGTTTACAGTAGCTAGTTCAGCCATTCTATTAATCCTGAAAGCCAAGCATAATAATGCAGTACTGAGGCAGTGTAAAAGGTGCACTGATGCCGGCCATCTTTTCTTCTTCTAAAAGATACTATACTGTGAATTGCATGAGTATTAACTTGATTTAAATAAGTTTCTGTACTATGTCTGTCATTTTTTTCAAAAAAAAAAAAAGTGGTACTGACAGCATTGAAAATCTTTTGTGAATGCTACAATACATCAGCACCCAATTTTGGTAATGGTAGTTTTTATAATAAGAGTAAAAGCTCATATTACAGGAATATCTGTGCTGTCCTATAACGTCTTTATATGCAGGCAGATATTATTCAGTCTTTGTTAAAAGCAATCTAGGTTTAATTTATACTGACCTTGTCATTCTATGCTGCTACTTTGGATTTCAGAAATACTGTATTCCTCTAAAACTATTATTCAAAGCAATGCAATCAAATATAAGGTATGTGGCATGAAGGATAATCCTAAGCTTACGTATTTTTATAGGCAGTTTAAATTAATATATATTATATACTTTGGATGGTCCCCCCCCTTTATTCAATGCACTCTAGAAGTGGCTTCTTAATTTATAAAGTACTCTTTACACAGATTAGCAAGCTTATCAATCAGACCCGGGATATCTAACACTATCATGAAAACAAAGATTGTTAACTGGAACCAGAGACAAAGCAGACAAGTCTCCAGTTTAAAGAATTATGTTTGTCAGGTACTAGTCAATAAAATGTTAAAGCTGCTATTTCCTGCAGCAAACAGCAGAACATTGCCATAGCAAACCATGAAGAAGGCAGCCGAACAGGACATCCTTCAAAATACCAACAATACCTGTCAGACAGATTAGTTACCCTTGTCCAAAATATCTGACACATGCCTGCTGTACCACTTGCAAGTCTTCAAATTCAGCAGTCCCATGAAGTCAGCATGTGACAAGTGCTCAGAACTCAGTGCAGCTCAATATATTTTCTAAACTTTAAGCATCTGGTGCAGAATAGTGGACTCATTGGAAAGATCTCTTCCTTGTAGCTTTAAAACAGGGAGCTCTACTGCTATTCTAACTTTTAATAATTAACCTTCCTTGTAATAGCTAATATATTCCATAACTATGCATTCTGAGATTCCAGAAAACATGAAAAAATTAGTGTGTCAAACAAAATTAACTATTTCGAAGGATAACAATTAGCAGACCACAGCATCTTAGAAAATCATTCCTGATTGGCTTGTATCCTTTTATGTATCATAACTAAAATATACACATTCTCAATGTGCTTGAGCTTATTTTTTGCATCTCCAACAATCTGGCTTCAAGGTGTTGAATGATCAAAAATAAATTTCCATTAGAATTATTTCTAGAACAATGAAGTAGATGTGTCCCCAGACGACCTCAATATTTTTTCTATTAACTTTATCCAATTTATTAAATGATACATCTTTCATCTACTTCCAATAAACTTTATAAATTGTTGTATTACAAGTCAGAATACATTTATAAAGGCTTGAAAACATCCCATGTGAATCTGTTACTTTACCTGATATAATTAATCTGAGGTAATTTATCAATGGAAGGAATATTCTTCAATTTTAATCAATAAATGTCTTCTAATATTTTGAATTAGGATCCAGTCATTAGGATTTAAAATTTACTTATTTATAACTTTATCTGAAGAAAGAATATTTCCCCTTAAGCAATCAAGTTGGTATAGTTATTCTGCTTCCTTTATTTTAATCATCTTGTTCAAATTTGCACCATCTAAAAAGGATGGAGTGAATGTAATACATAGAGAAGTCTAACACTCAGTTCTGGATGTTGAAAAATGTTTTCAAAACAGTTTAAAATAATTGTTAATATATGTAGAAGTAGACAGACTGGAAGAATGACTATTTGCAAAACTTTTACATGCCAAACTGAACATTGCTATTGCTGCTAAATGTACTTAACAGGAGCTTTAATTCAGAATAAGCAAATGCATTTTTATGTATATGTTTCCTTTTCTGATTTATAGCTGGGTCCGACCAGTATATGAAAATTTTAATAATGGATAATACTGAATAAGACTCCAAATCTGAGAAGTTTATACTTTCTTCATCCCAAGCATTGATATGATTATATAGAGCAATTCTACTCTTATTTGGATGATATAAAAAGCCTAATTTTTTATGAATTAAATTATCAGGGCATTATCAAGAAGGCATGGATACTGTATAAATATTTAAAAAGAAGACTTTCTTAATCAGCTGCAATCTATCATCAAAGGAAGAGTAAAATATAGTTCAGCTTTGCATTAGAGTCTGACAATTTTTTAACATTTTATTATAATTAAAATATATGGTATCATTTAATTTATTCAATACCAGTATACACAGATATCTAATACTCTGATTTTCCAATAAACATTAAACTGTCCATTTCATTTTCCTAAAAATTATAATTATTCAACATTGTTCATTTTTTTCAGTTAAATTTTAATATACTTTTTTTTCCAAAATTCATTTAGAGATTACATGACATTATTCCAATTTTTATTAACATTAATTGCAAATTATTTATCATCTACAAATAACTTGAGGTTATACTGACAAGATGGGACCATCTCTAAACATTTTACTTTGTCATTAGCTCTCATACAGTCAGCATGGTTCACAGGAATGTTAAAGATCAAGTGGTATAAAGGGAAAACTTTTTTCATACCTTTACTAATTACTATGTACACTTATTTTAATATATGTTTTGAACTGTTAGAAAGTAGAGATAGAAACTGAATTAACTTATATTGGAAGCCGCAATTTGTTTTAAATAAATATTGCTATTTTTAAGAATCAATGCACCTTAGAAAAAGTAAACAAATGACATTTTAAAATTACTATTTGTGTGGTCTATTGCAAAAGCAATTACCTTGATATTGTCATAAGTTTCTAAACCCCATCCGGTCTTTGCTTATTAGGTGAGCTACTATACTTTTAAACTAGGAAAAAGTGACACATTTAACAACAACATTTTTAATATGATATATAGTTCCAGATCGTTATTCAGTTTTAAAATAGGAAAGATAATGGGCCAGATTCACTAATGCCTACACCAAGTGTATACACACTGTCTTCAGGAACATCCCTACTGCATTCTTTGTGCTTTTAAGTCACTAAGAAAGATTACATTAAGTGTACATGTAGTCTACACTTTGTGGTAACCTTTGTGAATCCCCCTTAATATTTAATGCTGCTGTAGGAAAAATAAATTAAGAGGAAGAAGGTGTGAGTTATGCATGTGTTGCCTGTTCACTCAGAACAGGTAATACTTACTGTAGGCATTAATGAATTCCAGCAAATATCTTATTTCAATGAAGGACGTCTCTCACTCGCATGTCCATGCTGTACCTATCAGTATATCAGGCAACGAGCACTCATTCTTTCTGTAGTGGTTGCAAGTTTTACAGAGTCGGGTTCCTAGCCCGAGGCATGACCCTCCTCATAGAACGTACTGCACACACACACATATCTTCACACCTAGGGCCAATTAAGTGTCCAATCCACCCTACTACATGTCTTTGGAATGTGGGAGGAAATCAAAGGCACCTGGAGGAAACAAACACAGGGAGGACATGCAGACTCTGCACAGAAGGCCCCATAGCTGAGAATCAAACTGGAGAACCTCTTACTTTGAGATGACAGCTCTAACCACTGTACCACTGCACCGCCCTCCATAAAGGATGTATTACATTTTGACCTAGTTTAAACCAAAAGATATTTTCAAAACAAGAATTACATAGTGAGGTAAACAGTTATACGTTTCTGATATTAAAACATCTAAGTCTAACCCTGGAGACTTATTTTCCTTTATTTTTTCATCTAATCTTTATTTTATATCAAGACTAGTTTCATAATCAGTTTTGTAAGTTCTTGCAGTTATTTGTATATAATGTTTTCTTCTATAAATTATTACCAATCAATCTGTTATATGTTTATACAATCTGCAGGTTAATCACTGTATACCTTATTGGAGCCTTTGTGTAAGAATGTAATTTTACTTTGTCTAATGGTACAGCCACCTTGTGATTAAGATACCTGAATATGACTTATTTATTTCCCTAACCGCGGCTAAATTACTAATTACTTCATACATCTGCTCATGAAGTTTAATATATTTTATAGCCAAATGTAATAGTCAAACAATTAAGTATGAAAAAAGCCTCTCTCCAAAGATAGTACAAGTCTGTTAACAACTAGACTTTCCCATTTACATCTGTAATATAGAAAATGTATATAAATTATTTCTAGTATCTAAATGTTTTAACTATTATCATATCATAATAAAAAGGAAAGACAAAACTGCATTCTGCCATCTATTTCTTTAAGAAAGGTAACCAGGTGTGCTCTTTATGCAGAATCATTTAAGTAATGTAGCTGCTACAAAGAAGCTGAAGAATTTCCTAAGCATATTAGGATACTAAACTGCTCTGGTGATGTAGAGAGATACAGCCCAGATTATGGCCCCTCTGACCTGGGTTCAATTAGCATTTCAGGCAACTCAAGTAGCAGCAGGGAAGGGAGAGGCATGCCCATACCAGGTGGCAGGATGCTCATTGATATGCTCCCTAAGCAGGGCATGCTCCAATGAGGGAATTTTCCTCAGACATAAAACAATGAGTGCGGTGGATGGGGAAAGGGAACTGGGTGGATCATAAAGAATCCTCTATAAATAGAAGTACAGATGAGCTGAGCCCCCGGGATACTCTCAGGATCAATGACAGGTCCCAGCAAAAACATGGTGCAAGTCTGAGGAGGTTGAAGAGCAGATGGTAGACCCAATGTGGATGTTAGGTTCTGGAAGATGGGCCAGAAATAATAAGGTCTGAGGGGCCAAAAAGAAAAATAGAAGATTTGGATATTTTCAACTTTATGGGCAAATAATGTATCGAAGATTTCAATGGCTTAAAATCGTATAACTATTTGGTATGTGTAAAATATATAAAATTCAAGTGCGTCAGGGAATCATTCATTATTCTAATTGTTTATGTAATAAAGTCTTGACCATTCAAATTTATTCCACTGTCCCTTTTCAAGCCAGGAATACCATGTTCAATAAGCATTACTTATCACAAGAATACATAGATTTCTGTCAGTGAAAATGATTATATTTAGCATGCCTTGAAATGAGAATCATGAGTAAAACATTCGACCTGATAGTGACTCTAAGTTTTAAATCTTGCCTCTGCATAGATCTTTTTGGGAGTCTCCTCGTTTTTATTTGGCATTTTCAAAGAAACCAGTGCCCCCCAGCGAATTTTACCATGTACCTTCCTTATATTTATTCAGCACAATATTAGAAGTAGAAACCAGTGCCACCCAGTGAATTTTACCATGTACCTTCCTTATATTTATTCAACACAATATTAGAAGTAGAGACCAATGCCTCACAGTGAATTTTACCATGTACCTTCCTTATATTTATTCAACACAATATTAGAAGTAGAGACCAGTGCCCCCCAGTGAATTTTACCATGTACCTTCCTTATATTTATTCAGCACAATATTAGAAGTAGAGACCAGTGCCCCCCAGTGAATTTTACCATGTACCTTCCTTATATTTATTCAACACAATATTAGACGTAGAGACCAGAGACCCCCAGTGAATTTTACCATGTATCTTCCTTATATTTATTCAACACAATATTAGAAGTAGAGACCAATGCCCCCCAGTGAATTTTACCATGTACCTTCCTTATATTTATTCAACACAATATTAGAAGTAGAAACCAGTGCCCCCAGTGAATTTTACCATGTACCTTCCTTATATTTATTCAACACAATATTAGAAGTAGAAGCCAGCACCCCCCAGTGAATTGTACCATGTACCTTCCTTATATTTATTCAACACAATATTAGAAGTAGAGACCAATGCCCCCCAGTGAATTTTACCATGTACCTTCCTTATATTTATTCAACACAATATTAGAAGTAGAGGGCATATAACTAAAGTATTTCACCCATCTACTTCTTAGAAATCTGGCATACATAACAAGCTTTAATAGCCTTTCTAATACCAGTGAAGCAGTGACAGCTCTTAAGAAATGCTCACACTTTTAGAGACTTCACTAAATTCATCAAGCCAGTAATCTGTTTTGCTAATCTTTCATGTTAAATAAAACTCCCACCATGATGCAACTGGCAAACCCTCCAGCAACTGTTCTCTAAATTCTTTATCCAGTCTTCCATCTCAGCCTGAGGCAAAAACCATCTACTGGGTTACCAACGACCTAAAACCAACATGTCAAAACACAGCTAAAAAGGACATGCTCTGCTAATCTCTAGACTAATGGCATCCAGCTTCACCAATCTACCTTTCCTCAACCTAAAGTATTATGTTTTTTTCAGAAATGTACATGCTATTCAATAAAACATCCATGATTCTTAAAAGTGCCATACAACATATCACCAATAATTTGACCTTAGAGTATCTGTCACTTTCAAGTACCACAGACTGTACCAATGTATAACAGCATATTAAATGAAAGCCAAACTGTCTAATAACTACTGATTTCATCAGCTAGTTTGCTTGACTGCTATTACATATTCACATTCTGCACTCTGGTGTAAACATTATGGGTAAATGTTTTTAAAGTGTTACAAGCTTATGGTGTGTAGTCAGTGAAGAGACATTTAAGTCAAATTAACTGAATGTCTCTTCTAACCATTAAGGCTAGATTTAACTAGTACATGGCTAATGAACTTAAATTAATATATTAATAAATAAATAATAAACACTTCACAACATTTCAAAATAAGACCTAGCTAACTAAGAAAATAAACAGCACAGGAAAAAAATCTTTTAATTATTCTTCATACATTATAACATATATGTAGTTCATGCAGTGCCACAATTATGCTCTAAAATCAGGAAAATTGTAAAGGTGTTAAGTAACCCATAGGGCGAGACCCAATCTTAACAACAGTCTGTTTAACAAAAGATTGGGTCATGCTCTGGGGTCAAACAGCAGATAGGGTCAGACAGCAAAGAACAGCAGCAGAAGTTAAACAGCTGTGAAAACTTCACTATGCCATTCTTATAAACAGTGTGGCAGAAAGAGTCATTAACAGCTTTTAGGAGTCATTTCACCTCTTGCTAGAGGAGCACTGCATTTCTACATGCTGTACCTCTCAACTGTTCCTGGTTATGCACAACACCCTACTTTTGCCTCATAGTTTTGCCCTGTATCACAACTGTTTTGATTTTCTGGTGCATCACTAAGCATTTCAGTTAGTCAATCTGTCAATTATGCCAAAAAATAAAGTTTCATACCTCGTGTTTTTTGGCAAATGAATTTTGATGCAAAACCAGTATTTTTTAACTGAAGTGAATTAGAAGGATATTTAAAAACTGTCAGTGACTTTGATCCTTTCTTACCCCATTTGTTTTGGATTTATCCGGAATTCATAACCAAAGTAATTGAGAGGTACATTGATATGTGCTTGACAGTATTCTCTATTGACTTTATCAACTTTCAGTCAGTAAAACACTGCACAACCCTATATCCCTATACTTTTTTCTGTAACATGTAGTCTACAGAGGAGATCAAGTTCCAAACTCTATATACAGCAAACACTCATGCCCTGTTCTCTTAACAAATAGCTCTACACCTCAACATATACTCCAGACAGCTAACCAATCTCAATTCAAAATACTTCTCAAAGATCACCTAACAAACAAGTGGCTCTACCCCTGTACCACCCCAAGATGATAACACAAAATGGTCCCTCTCACTCCTCCTTTCCGACCCAGTAATACTCATGCCCTCTTCTTTTTCCCCTGTACTGTATTAAAGCAAATAATATCAAATACTGTTTTATATCTAATTACACGTGTGCCTTATTAATGTTTTAATATTAATTTGGTAATTATGTGATTCCCATTATTGTTCACCGTTGATCATTGGCTTCATTGTATATCTCAGACACGTAGTCCACAAGATTTTGTATCTGTGCTGTTTATTCTACAAATGTTGTAATGAGGAGCTTTTCTCCCTGGGCCTGCACTGCAAATGGGCCACTGACCAGACAGACACACCCATTAAAGATATGTAAATAAATAAATTATTTAAGACTGGGATTCTAGTCATAACCCTCTATATCAGTTCTATATTGGTCTCTATGTCTTATGGTACTCAATTGTTTATCACTGCTAAATTACAAATAAATATTTTATGGAGGATGAGACCAAACTGTTCTTTATATATGCATTCCTTGTCTAGATGAGAAAATGTTTTAGCTTTTTTCCGTATCCGATTGTACTTATTAATAATGTATTTATTATTGCTAAATTCCAAATAAATGTTTATTAAACCTTAACATTTTTCAAGCTTTTCAGCTACCCTGTAACTGGGTTTCTGCAAAGAAACAGAATAATCACTTTCGAGTGTAGTTTAAGCTCTATTACTTCACATACAAGTTAACCAGTTATTACCCCAAAAAGGAGAGACTATTTACAAGACCAGCTCCAGTTAAAAATGAAATTCATTTGTCTTTTGATTTCTTTGGAATGTATGCGTTTCCATTCATTTTTTTCTGTTTGTATCTTCAATGAAATAAAGCCATTCCAGTGTGTTTCTTCATTTTCCTCTGAGAGTCTTTTGGATTTTACATTGGCAATTGCTTCACTCAATGAATTTAAGCTTCCTTTTCCTTCAGACAAAGAGTCATATTATTGCTAGAAACAAAATGTATGTCTTTATGGCTCTTTTTAAGTGAACAAGCTTTCTTTTTTTATAGAATGCTGATTGATATATAGTCATTGAGAAATCCTATATTGTACTTCTCCTGTTTTATGGAATAACCTGATCAAGCTTTTCTCAGTATAAGAGTTCCATGCCTAAATGAGAAAAAAATTTCACAATCATGCATCCAGTGATGCATAATCATATCGTGGAGGGTCATCCAAACATTTATAGGTCCCTTCAATACCACAAGAAAGACCATCTGATAATTTCAAAGTCTTTGGAAGCCAGATGTTCAAAAATCCTATTATATTGTCACTTCTATTGTCTGTTTTATCTGATAACCTCTTGTTCTGTTTAATCATAAATTCATCTTGTAGTTACTCTTCTTGGAGTCTCACCTCTATATCATTCATAGCATTTTCTGTACCATTTATTTGTAAGTCCGTTTTGAATTACATCTCTTAAAAGTTCAATCTGCTGCTTAGAATCACCTTTCATAGAAGCTGTCAAGTGTATCCATTTTTAAGGAAAGTTCTTGGATTGAATAAATGTTTTGTAGATCTTTCATTAACATTATGTTAAATACAAAGTTTTTCTGATGTTATAATCTTATGTTCTCTTAAATATGTTTCCCAAAATCCATCCATCCATCACTAACCCCTTTTCCCATTCTGGCACATGGGGTTGGGGTGTCACTTCACCAGTGACAATCATCTAGAGCCAAAATGCTTGATGCAATTTTTTTTTTGTCTTCAGAGATAATACTGCAAGCTTTTAACTTTTATAAAAATAATAAATTACTGCAAAAAAAAAAAAAAAAAAAACTCAGCATTTTTTTTAAATCCTTCCAAAATGTTTCAGAAATACAGAACAAATTTAGAGTGTTGCTGGATAGTGGCTACTCATATTTCTGATGCAATTTTTAATAAAAGGAATTTTAGATCTGTTTTTTCTCTTGCTATATAGTTTTTGTTTAAGCTGATAAATTTCCTATTATACATGAATCTAATAGAGCTCTAATAAAGACTACCAGTTTGAAACACTTATCTATGTAAGAATTGAATTCCTTTGTATAAATAGAAAAAATATAAATTTTACTGCCATTCCCAAAAAGCTCCTCTTCATACACTTACCCTTTCTGCCTCCTTACTCATCCACTTTTTTACACATTTCAATTCATTCCCCTATAAGCTTCCATACACAATTTCAACTCCCCCTACCCAAACCTCACCACATTCACAACTCCTCTCCCACCTGTTACATCCTGAAATATGTCCTTTTCTACTATCCTCTTAGTGATGTATACAACTCACTGTAATATATTGTGACACTAGTAGTTTTCATAGCTTTGTGGGTGGAATATTCATTATGTGTACAAAAACAGTATTCTTTTACTGAAGTCTATACAATAGTGCAATATTCATTATACGGTACAAATGCCTTTACTAGCCTATATACTCAAACTGCAAGACATTTAATAACCTATTGCCAACCTTGAATTGAATAATCCTACAACTACTTTCATATATTTGATTGCATAATTGCTTTTTAATGTAAATTATTGTGCAATGAACTTTTTAATTATCTTGTATCCTCTTTATATGGTTGTAAATCTTGGGTTGAGCTTGATAATGGGCTACTTGAATCAGTGCTCTACTCCAAGCAACAAATGCATAAATAAATATAACTGTGTCAGTATCAGCTCTGGTGATACTGCAAGTGAATATAGACAGCTCATCAGAGACTTCGAATACCAAAGATCACGTAACTTTTCCCGTTTCCTATAGGAATGCTGAATACTACTCAAACACGTTTATAAGAAAAACAGATAATGACAGAAATGAAGGGAAAATACATGCAGATTATAAAAGAGACTCAGTAAAATCCATAGTCTTTAATAAACTGTATCACAAAATTCTATCAAACAGTGCTATTATTTTAGCTTCAGAAAAAAAGAGATATAATAGGTGTGTTATTTAAATTATTGTTTCCAGTGTCATGCTGGTCATGTAGTACGGTTGTCTGTAAACTAGGCAGCTTCAAAAAAATCACATGTAATGAAGGGGATTCAGAAAATTGTGTGAATGGGTAAATCAAGCCTGAAAATAGGGACATACTTCCAAAATTAGGGACATCCTATACAGAGATAATCAGGCCTGAAAATAAGAGCATTCCAATAAAATAGGGACAGTTAAGGGGTCTGTTTTTATTTATTAATTCTATTAATTTCTGGATATACCCAGTTTTGGAGTACACCTGTTTATTGAAGGGTAGTAGTTGAAATCTCCCATTATTATGACATTTCTTGTAATAGGTAGTTCCTCTAGGATACATATGAATCTTGTGTGGTCATCATGGGACATGGGCGGTGTCTTGTGGTAGGCTATAATTTGATAGTGTGTCTTTTTTGAGTAAGTTGGAGTTCAGTTCATGGGTCTCAGGGACCGTTGTTCAGAGATGATGTGGTGGTCCCTGGCAAAAACTAAAATGCTACGGCAGTTTCCTTCAGGCCTGAATGTAAGGTGGACACAAAACTTAGATATGGAGGGAGTGATATCTTTAGACTGAAACCAAGTCTCAGCAACTACACAATCATGTATGTGTTCAACATGCAGGAGAGCCTCAAGATCAGGACTTTAAGACTTTTTGTATTGAGAAGAACTGCCTTAATATGGACGTATTTATAGCTGGAAATAGCTACATCAATATCTAATGTATTGTGATGCCTGTTAGCTGGACTGTTCCTAAAAATGTGCACTAAGGGAGCAGCGAGCACTTTAGCTACTATGTGGACAACATAGAATGAGAATACAGGCCATCCTTGGCAAAGCAAGTTGGACTGTCAATTATCTCAGCCTATTATTAAACATTATTGATCTCACAATAATTACCCTAAGTATTTAAAACCAAAGTAGAATAGTAGTTGAAGTGCAGAAATAGGCAGCTACTCACAATGTCACTCTGCAATTCTGGCTGAATGATTCAAAAGACAATAAAGACTCCCTTTAAAATATAAAGGTAGTTTAATTCTGACTTTGAAGTCGGAATTATCACTTTCATCTGTTTAATAACACACTACATGAGAACATCACAGCTGATACATCAACTACTGTAGCAGAAAGAAGCAATGCAGCTAACACTAAGGGGCACACTGCACAAATTACAGTGTCCCAGTGTAAGACAAGCTCAGTTCAATACTTGACTAACAAGTGATAGCAGGCAAACACAACCATGGGGAACTTTCAGCAGTACAGCTACACTGAAACTCTCAATGAGCATGTTAGCCAATGGCCAAATACTGAACAAATGTATCCAGTTTAAGGGTGGCTACTCAAAAGTCTGTGCTACTGTGCAGTATCACCTAGAGCAGCATAAAGTGAGTGCTGCAGAGCAGTATACAATAAAAGACATTGAAACAGCCAATCAAAATATAACTTCCTGATAGGCCAGAAGTAATGTGAAGTCCCAGTACAGCAGCAAATGACATTGACTCATAAAATAATCACTAGCAATGTTCCAAGATGGACCCCAAACGGTGCTGTACCCAGTTATCATTATGCACCGACTGGAACCAGCTTAATAATGTTGTTTCAGATATTAAATGGCAATTAAAACACACTTCCTTAGTGGTTGCAGGGACTGAAAATGGAGTCAAATGCAATAAAATAAAAAATATGGTTTCAGTAAGAGCTCAGATGAAGGGCTCAAAACACTCTATTTAAAACAATATGATCCACAAGCTCAGCAATACATTAAAAAAAAAAGAAATAGAAAATTTAAATACCAATCAGAATACAACTTGGTACAAGACCAGTGGTAATCTGACCTCCCTGAACATCACCAAATTACCTTCTCTCAGAAGAATCATTAGCAGTTTTCTCAGATGGTCCTAAAATACTGCCAAATTAAATTTTGCCAATCCAAAGTAATATGAACTCCCAGCATATTACCTTCTCTTACAAGATAATGACTAGCAATGTTTCAACTTGGCCTCCTGACACTTTCCAAGTTATGTCCAAATAGGAATATACGCTGAGATCAGAATTGTCATCTTAGAAGGAAATGAAGAAACAAGTCAATTCCAGTAAAACAAGTGAAATCTGGTTCCAGCAAGAGCTCAGATGCACAGTTCACAAGAACACCAGACAAAAGGATCACAAGTTCCATAAGCAGAGCAATATATAAAAACAAAATCAGAATACAGCCTGCTACCTGGTTAGCAATACAGTCATCATTATATTAAAATAAGTAGAGATATTTAACCAGCAACAGCTGTGCCTCACTAAATCTAGCCAAAGAACTGGCCAGGACATCTAATGTATCCATAAACATTACGATTTTACGTAAACAGTTATCAGCTTAACATCTTACTTTTTCATTCATAGTTCTGTTTATTGAAGATATTTAGCTGGTCATGCACCCATTTTCATGAGCCAGAAAGAAGTTATATTAATTAATACTAATGTAGAAAGATATGCAACAGAAATATGTAGAACCATCAACATTCAAAGAAATACAAAGTACATCAACAAATGGATCAACGAACATGCAAGTGAAAGAGAAGTAACAGTGTATCTAAGCATGAGCACCTAGCAGTATGATATACGCATTAGGAAAAGCAATGTTAAACTCCTCTCCCTTCACCTGCAGCTCCCACATCCCCACACATTGAAATACAGTAACTCCGGCATCTTATTACAGCACATTTAAACCAAAACTTTCTTACCCAACGGATGCCCCGCTGGTCATCTAACACAGGCAGGTGTAACTGATCTGCATGCTATTTTGTTCACAAATATTTTTGATGTGGGGGACATACCCAGTGCCCAGGTCCTTTAGGAGAGAAGGACTAACCCTGTGAATAAGGCAAAGGGCCCCCCTTGAGAATTCATGAGGGTAGAATACCCAGCTGACTCCTGATCCAGGAAAAGGGTTTTCTTTCATTACAGAAAAACTTCTGGAGTAGACACTGGAGCAACCCAGCATCTCTGAAGTTTGTGTGCTCCAATCAAGTAGGAAATCTTCCAGTAATTACTGCAAGGACACCACATGTCTTACAGGAAGGTTTTCAACTGAGATTTCTGTAAATGGCTAAGTAAAAATGTATGATCACTGAAACTGAAGAAATACCTTGCCATTTATTGGATAAGGAAGCGTCATAAGTGAAGATGAGTGCACTCTTCATACTACCCATTTTGTGCTTACAAAGTATCCTTCTTGGGCTTGGTGCTGAGTTTTGTGCCTGCTTAAACCAGACACCCTTGGAAACATGGGCTGAAATTGGCTAGGCTTGTAAGGCCCTGGGGGGCATTAGCTTAGTAACCTCCTATGATCCTGTGAAGGGAGATACAAGTTAATTCTTCACTTGCCATTCATAGAGGGAGGCCTCTGTAAAGGACAGTTCTGACAGATCAGAGATGTGTTGCAGTGCATATGAAGAGACAATGCAGTTGAATTAGTCGGATCTATTCAGAACACCTGATTAGCAAAGCTAGACACTGAAGCAATGATCCAACTTTATGTCTTTTCAAGAGGAGGAATGACACCTTCCAAGTATGCACCTGTATGGGAAATTTGTTTTTGACAACAGATGAACATGGATTCTGCAGCAGCACATGTGACATTTAAAAGATTCTACAAAGCCTTGCACTGGATTTGAGCGAAAGGCTCATCAGTGCAAGACATCTCTTGAATGGATGATTGTTTTGGTGACGTGGCTGAGCATAATGGCAGTAAAAGCTGGTTTCAAAGGCATTCAGGAACTATGTTAAAGGAATGGGTTTTCATTGGTGAAAACAAATTAGAGTACTTAAAAAATGACATTTATCATGCTAGAAATTGATGCCTCTTCTGAAATGTTTATGTTGCCCAGGGACAAATAATAAATGTTGACCAGAAAAGTTGTGGAGGTTCATAATAGATGTAAGGTAAGAGTACGTAATGTCATGACATTGGTACTGCTTCTGAATATTTTTTAATGGTCAATAGCTGTAGGTCAGGCATTTACCAGATAAGTGCAACAGCTGTTGAAATGTGCACATCAGCTGTATCATGGGATATGGCTGACAAGGCAGGTTAGACAGGACTTATCAGTATGGTCCCAGTTTCTGAGTCAGTATAATATCAAAAAGAATGTAATACTACTACTGTGGACACTAAACCTGTACACAGATACAGCTGCTTCACTAGGGATGTTCTGAGTCAGTATAATAGCAAAAAGAATGCAATACTACTACTGTGGACACTAAACCTGTACACAGATACAGCTGCTTCACTAGGGATGTTCTGAGTCAGTATAATAGCAAAAAGAATGCAATACTACTACTGTGGACACTAAACCTGTACACAGATACAGCTGCTTCACTAGGGATGTTCTGAGTCAGTATAATAGCAAAAAGAATGCAATACTACTACTGTGGACACTAAACCTGTACACAGATAAAGATGCTTCACTAGGGATGTTCTGAGTCAGTATAATAGCAAAAAGAATGCAATATTACTACTGTGGACAGTAAACCTGTACACAGATACAGCTGCTTCTCTAGGGATGGGGACTTCTTGAAGGTAGTTGGCCAGTGAACTAGGGTACTGACGTTCATATGAAATATAAAGTCTTTGATGCTTACATCTACTTGGGTAGCTTCAGTAGTCTGGTTGGGTGAGCTTGCTCATAAGAAAATAACATTTTACTCTATTAAGTAGGCTGTTACTGGTGCCTTCAGCTAAATGTCTACAAATTTCTAAAAAGAGCGCATGCTTTGACGAGAGCATTAGTTCTGCATATTCTGACAACTAATATACCTGTTTCAGAATGTTATGGTATAGAGAAGGTTAATGAGACAGCTGACAGCCCTTCCTGATTCCAGCCACCCAGGTTCTGGGTACTGGTTCTGGAAATGAGCATATAGCTGACATATACTGCACTGAAAGTGTGGGATTGAGAAGGTTGTTTATTGAGGAAGTCTTGGACTTCCAGCACTAGGAAGGCTTTGTAATAGTACTTGAAGTATAGTTTGAATCTTTCTTAAAATCTCTGCCCTAACATGACCATGGCTAAAACATAGTATTAACTTATTTGGTACACAGGTGGGGGAATACTATGAAGGACATCAGAATTCACATGACAATGTTAAGGTTTATTTTACACCTGACTTAGAAACACTGTCAGTCATTAGGCTTCAGAAAGATTGGCTAACACTTTTCAAGCATGCAGGACAGAGCAAATATTGTTCTTTGGGAAAGACATCACCTTGAATTATGAAAGAACTGCATAAGGTCAACCTGAACTACAAGACTTGATAACTTTGCCTGCGCTAGTGCTGTTTTAGTACTACGGAACATTTAGAATAGGTACAATCCTAAGTAATGAGTGCCGTGGGATTCAAATGAATTAACATTAGAGAAAACTGCATTATGAATAAGAAGGTAAACATACGGCTGTTGGAATCAAAGACTGATTAGGGGTGTAATGTACAGTAGGTAGTGCTGGGTACTATTCCAGACACACTAACATACTCTACAGGAATATGGTCAGTAATAATTGTGAGACTAGTGTGGAGGGATCCTCTTACTGAATAAGCAATAGAAAGAGCCAGGAAGTTCATTAATCACAGCATGGCCAAGCCTTCGTCATCCTGGGTCTATATTAGAACATTGAAGTTTCAAAACTTCGAACATTCTAATATTGAACCCTATTCAGCGAAAGCTGAAAATATCGAAACAACAGAAAACCAAAGTTTTTCCTAGGGAAAGAATTTGGTTGTCTGTTTCTGTTGTTTTGGTATTTTCAGTGCTATGGTGGAAAGTTACAGGTCGGGTTCAGGTAAGTGTGTGATTGAGTGCGGGTTAGGGTAGTTAGGGTTTGGGTGCAGGTTAGGTATGTGTGCAATTGTGTGGATGTGAGGATTAGGGCGGATTTGGTGAGTTGGGGTTAGAGCGTGGGTCAGGTAAGTGTGCGATTGTGTGGATGTGAGGGTTAGGGCGGGGTAGGTGAGTTAGGGTTACGGCGCAGGTGAGGTGAGTGTGCAATAGTGATGGACCTAAGGGTTAGCGTTAAGGTAAGTGGATAGTTAGTGGTGTGTGTATAGTGGGTTAGGTGTAAGATTTTAGGTATATGTGTGTGGATTGCTGTTTGTTTGGTGTGCTTGTGTTGTGTGTATGTGTTTTGGAACAGCAAATTTTTTCCTTAGGAAAAAAATTCGCTGTTCTGATTTGCTGTTCTGTATGTTCGATATTTTCAGCTTTCGCTTAATAGGGTTCGATATTAGAACATTCAAAGTTTTGAAACTTCAATGTTCTAATATAGATCCATCATTCTGGAACACAGGGACCTTGACTATTGGGATTACAGGTGCACCAGAGGTGATAGTATGCATTTAGCAAACACAGGACTAGAACTTATCAGTGTGCATCTCTGACTGCTATTGCAGGATTTAACAGGCAACACCTGTTGTATAATTAAGTAAGTAAGCCTGGAGTAGCAATAAGGTTAAAGAGGATGGAAAGTAAAGTGAATACTAAAAGGGAAGGGGTCTGGGTCGCTAAGGTTCTAGGAAGCATGACAGCTCCTGGGAAATGGACAGGGATGTACAGGCAACTACTCAAGGAACGCAGCCTGGTGGCTGAAAAGAAGACTCTTTTGCAATGGTAGTTTCAGAGAGTCAGTGAAAAAAAGAGAAAAGAAAAGTGTTCATTATGGAAACTGGCGTCAGGCGAAGAGCACATTCTTTGGATGAAAGCAAGAAGGTGGTCTTTTTCAAATCAGGGTTAAAGTATATAGCTTGGGCTCCCCAAAATAAATGATGCTGATGATGTTGCAGATCTGGATAAGAAAGTACAATGGAACAGAAGGGGGGGGGGGCTCTCCTTCACTTCAAGGCATGGGAGGGCATGAAAACAGTACTCTAGCACGAGCAGACAGCTATAGTGTGTTACTATATGTCCAGGTTAGTATGCTCAGGGCAACTAGCAGAAAACAGATGTGGACAACAGAGTGGGACTGCTGCAGTACAACAGAGTTTTCAGGTCTCTAGCGATGCAGCAAGGCTTTATCTCTGTGCATCTCTATCAGGATGTGACTGGTCAGATGTTTTGAACAGAACTTAAATGTAAAGAAACAATGATAAATGTGAAAGCAAATACAGAAAGCATGGTACTGTGCAACAAAGCACAATAAAACTGTGCAATCTTACATTTATGTACAGTCAATAAAGCTTGGTTATTTTTATTCAAATAAATTGTTTGAATGCCAGAGGGGTCTCTGTATTTATTGTAAGAAAGAGCTAGGAAGCAGTGGGTCAACTGATATTTTACAAATTGAGGTAAACTGCATTTATTATAAGAAAAGTGAAAACTTCATGCCTGTTTTGTATAGCCATTTTCCACTGCTAGGATGTATGTGATACAGTTTGCTGCCATATTCATAAGGTAGTATAACAAAATGTTGTGATGAATTTATGGGGTGAAAAATAAAGAAAGCAGTCAAAAGTATTACATACTCACTTTGTTAAGGGCTGCTTCAAAACTTTGCCAGTATTCAAAATTGTCATCTGTGAGACAAGACACAATCATTTCTTTGACATGATATTTGCTGTTGCCAGGTCTTAGTCATAAAGCAGAAACATTTTGCCTTACAAAACGAGAAGTCACCTTCACTTTGCACAATCTGTTTCAGTGCCAATCTAGAAAATTTGTGTGCTTGTATTTTTAATGAGCTAAAATAAAATTCTCTACTGTGGTTTAGAAGTAAAACTGTTGCAAGCTAACAAAAACAATCTATATCTCATGAAGGAAACCTTTTAACAGTGGAGAGATGCAATATTTGTATGCAAAGCTCCCTATGCAGCCATGTGTTCACAATAGCTTTCATTTTTCAGATGTAAAGTAAATGTTTATTCTGTGTCCCAAAGATTTTACATTAATTCTGTGATGTTATATTTCAAACTAGACACAAGCATTTTAATTACTTTACATTGTGAGTGACAATTATAAACAAAAATGAGGGCAATTTTAATCTTAACCAATGACTACAGTCACGAGCATGCAGAATTTATTTCCTCTACTTGTTTCTTCAGAGCTCCTCATGCACAATGATTTAATTACAACATATGTACAAATGTCTTAAATGTTTAAAACCTTAAACTCTTTATAATATTACAACAATGCAACATGTAATACTAGACAAACAATAAATAAAAAGTTCTGGAATTATCTCATGCAGTGATACTGACCTGAGAAATTAAATAGGCCTTCAACATAATTCTCAATTGTACAGATTTTTGCCTCACATTTTTGGTCTGTTCCTCATAAAATATGTGATTTTCTGACAAATTATTGAGGATTGAAGTCACTAAATAATACTAAATAATGACAGACATTTGAGTTTTAGTCTTCATACCTTTAGAAAAATACACACAAATAAACCTGCTATTCTAGCAACTAAGTTTATATGAACGGTATTTAAAATCTGACCCTATTTGTGTGTCTTTGCCCCCTCCCCATTATTTTTGGTTTTGTCCAGATTTTTTTGTCCTGAGAAGTTGAAAGGTATAGTCTTCAGAGACCCTTCCAAGCTAATTATTTAAAACTATTTTTTAGCAGTTGTTATTCCTTTAGAACTCATCAAACACATTTTAATTGCAACACATGTACAAATATATTTAATCTTTAGAAAGTCATTAGAATCCTAAATAATTTATAATACCATAAGAAAGGCACATGACAAGCAAATGAAGGCTTGCCATCAATTACCAAATGTGTCCTGAGGATTTGTAGCAACCTAGCTCAAGCCCTGCATAGTGGATGTCTAAGATGCAAGGCACCAACATTTATTATTAATATATAGGTTCTAAATGTCTAGGGTACAATAAGCTAGCAAAGGTGTCTTAAACATAGACTTGAAGCCAATACGGAACTCACTGTACAGGTTTAAATAAAATGAAGTCACGTGAGTTACACCAGACAAAACTCTGGGAGCAGAATTCTGTACCTGCAACAAGTGCTGCGTGACAGGTTCTTGCAGCCCAAGCAAAAAGATAATTGCAGCTATCCAGTCTGCAAGCAATTGGCACATGTACAACTATAGAAAGGTCACTGCATGATATAAGTGAATTTTAATTCTAGAATATTTCTATAGAAGGAAGTTTGAAGACTTTAGTTCAACTGCCACATACTGCTTTAGTGCCAGCACATAGTCCAGATATATCGAATTACATATGGCCCAGGACATAAACCCTACTGTTGCCTCTACAATAAATGGTCATAAATAGGCATGGTGAATGTAAAACCTTCAAAGAGGCATGCATGATGATAAGATATATGGGTTAAGTTAAAGGACTGTGTATCACCCATTCAAGTATACCTCCCTGGAAATCCTATGCTGCAATAAAGTTATTCACCTAATCCTGAGGAAAAAAACTAAAAAGGAATACTTTTAGCATGATAATCTTACAACAAACCACTCCTGATGAAATCTTCTAGTAGAAATATGTATACTGTGAAAGAAGTGAACAGAAACCAAGATCATAATCTCTTACACCTGCCATACGAACCATTAGCTCCAAAAGAATTAAGTCAGCAGAAAATTCTCTAGCAACCTGGCAGATATGATATAAATCTCACTGCAAACATCAGGTCAGTTGTGCTGTATCCACACCTAAATCCAAACTTCTCATCTCCCATCTTGCTTTCTATTACTGTACGTATTCATTTAGAAGTCATACTCTCCAGAACCTTTAGGCAGTGGGACAGGAGTCTGATAGTTGTTGATCTCACACTTGTGTTTGTACAGTGGCATTAGTATTCTTATTTTCCAGTCATCTGGGATATGCCATTCTCTTCATACTGCTATGAGTACCCTCAGGATCCATTTCTCTCCTCTCTCTCACCTGACATCTTGAGCATATCTGCTGTGACCCCATCTGAGCCTGCTGCTTTCCCCAGCTTCATTCTTACTTTTGCTAGGGTGAGCTCCTCCTCCTCTTTCATCGTAGGCTGTGTCTGGGACAGTACAGCTTCTGCAGGACTTTTTTTTCATTCAGAAGCTGCTGGAAATACTCTTTCCAATTGCCTTTGATGTCTTGTGGACTGGTTCCCAGGTTGTTGAGGGCATCCCTTATGAATGGTGCCTGATGACTACCTTCTTTATCCTTATGTCTTTAATATGCAACCTGATATTTTCTTTGTGCCATCTACTGAATTACTTGCAAAAGCTGGTAGAGTGCCTCTGACACCATGTTCTTTTCTATTGCAACTCCTCTCAGCCTCTTTGTTAGCCAAACAGTATCTCTTCTTAACCTGGTATGTCACCAGTTTTTCGAGCAGTCCTTCTTTCTTTCTTTCTTTTTATGACTTCCTGGACTTCTGTATTCCAACATACACTTTCCATATGTATCTTATTTCCATACTGACTCAGCCATATATCTGTTCTTTAGTCCTCAAACATACTGTTTTGAGGCACCACCATTCTTCAACTCCATCTATTTTCTCTTTCTCCTGGGGTGCTAGACCCTTTAGTAATTCATCAAACCCATGTGCTTTCTCTTCAATCAACTTCCAGATCTTCAGCCTAGTCTCTGCTGACCTTACAGCCTTCTCTGACCACTACTTGCAGCTGATTGTGGCCAAATGTTTCACTGGGGATGATTTTGCAATCACTAATTCTATCCCAGTGCCTTTTCCTTTGTAGGAGGAAGTCTACTTGAGTTGCATGTTGGCCAGTCTTGTATGGGATCTTCTGACTGTCTCTCTTACTGAGCCATGTGTTAGCCACCATTAAGCCATTTGTAAACAGAATTCTAGAATGACCGATCCTTGTTTATTTCATTCATGTGG
Source organism: Protopterus annectens (assembly GCF_019279795.1). Classification (NCBI taxonomy): domain Eukaryota; kingdom Metazoa; phylum Chordata; order Ceratodontiformes; family Protopteridae; genus Protopterus; species Protopterus annectens. The sequence continues at coordinate 475,187,555 of NC_056750.1, forward strand.
AACCAGGCAATCCTCATATCCTGTTCTGTCTACTCCAATATGTGCATTCAGGTCACCCATTATCAACACCAATTCACACTGTCCTGCTTTATCTTGTAGGTCCTGCAACTGCTGTCTGAATACACTGTTTTCCTTACTATCACAACCCTGCTATGGGGCACAGGCTGGGATTATGAATTTTGCCCTATCATTACACTGGAATGACATCCTTCATCATCTCCTGAAGCCTCTCCCTCACCACAATTCCCACACCATTTCTAGTCTGTCCTCCTCCAAAGTAGCAGACACTAGATCCCAAGCCAAGTGTCTTTGCTGCACTATTTCATCTTGTCTCCTGGATGCACAGGATGTCCAGCCTCTTCTTTACCATCATGTCATCCAATGCCAAGTTGCATCCTTTCAGAGAACCTACTCTGAGTGCAGCAAGTCTTAGTTCATATTTGGCAAGTTGATTGGTTTACCTCCAGCTTTCACTCAACTTAACAGAGCAATCCCTGATAACCCAAACTGGGCAACTGGACACTGGCTGCGTAGTAGCTTATTGATCCAGAGATAACGGGCTTTATGATGGGGACACATTAGTAAAGAGGGGCACATATAACCTTCCCACCATTAGACTAGGTTGCTGCCATTGGTCAGAATAGGCCAGGTCCTCAATGCACTTATTACTGGCAAATAACCATGCCCATTTTTGGTGACATTAGTCAACACAATCATGTTACTTAGAGTCAGTTTTTACATCATCTAGTGGCTAGCCCTGACACAGCTCTCAGTCTGTGATCTGTGTTGTTTTATCTTGAAATACTGAACAGCACATTGGTTGCCCTGATGGATTTGAGGTGGAAACACTCAGCATGTTTTTGGGAGATGGGAAAAACCCTATACAGACAAAGGGAGAACTTGCAAACTCCATAGAGGCATTACCTGGAAGTCAGGATCATTCAAACCTTCTACCTTGTGCATGGGAGACAAAGGCCTTAATCATTATGCCAACAGGATCATAGGTTCATAGGTAGGTACTAGGCTATCGGCCCAAGGGCCTATGTAAGCCTAGCCAACAAGGTTCCCTGGGCCACCCAAGAAAGTTATTTTCCTGTGCCACTGTCGAGCAGACACACAGAAGTGATCCCCGGGGTGTATTTCCTATTTCCCATCCACTCATCAAGATTTTTCTTGAAGAGTGCTAATGAAGAACTTTGCTTGACATAGATGGGTAGCCTGTTTCAGAGTATGGGAAGTCTCTGGGACAGGAATCTATTCCTCCAGCATGTCCTGTTTATTGTGGTGAGAAGGTTTAGGTCCCTACAGCATGTAACTCGGAGGGATTGGGGTTTCTTTAGGTGTAGCACGTCCAACAGCTCTGGGTTTGACATAGCTTTATATGTTAGGCAGAGATCACCTCGGAGTAGGTGACATGCTACGAAGTAAAGTTGCAGTTTTTTGAGGCGGTCAGTGTAGGGCATTTGTTTGAGGCCAGTAATCCTCTTTGTGAGGTACTTCTGTGGCCTTTCCAGCTGCTGCAGATGTCTTGTGAGGTACATTCCAAAAGGGGCATTGTACTCTATAATGGGTCTAATGAGTGTCGAGTAGAGGGGAACAATGACCTCTTTTTACCTGGATGAGAACCGTTTTATGATGAGGTGTGCCATGTAGAAGGACTTCCTGACTACTGTAGCTTAGTATACAGCTTACTGAGTATGTGCAGTAACTTGTTTATGCCAACAGGTAGCTTAGTATGCAGCTTACTCAGTGAGTATGCACAGCAACTTGGTAAAGAAAAGTGTACCTGCTTTTTCCACTTTTTATTGCTACACTGTACTCCACGGTCATATCTAGGAGTGTTACAAAAATACTAGGTTCTCACCGTGATATGACAATTAGGAGATCTGGTGCCATTCCCCATTGGTAGGAATTCATTAGTATCATTGTGTGGGGGCAGGGCAGGTTAGGTTGTAGTAGCAGGACTGCCTGCTCTACATCTGACTTCATTGCTGGTAGGTTTCGTTTTACTGCACAGTGAAGATAATTGTTAAGTGTGTTTTTGAAAGCAGCACTGATATGCCACTTAGTTCTGAATGTTGAACAAAATATTAGCAAAGGGGATTGCTGCAGTTACCTATAATATACTATCCATTAATATGTAGCTGGCTTCTTATAACTTACTCCACTGAAACCAGCTCATGCTCAGTGTTGTAGCATTTGTGAATCATATATGATCATAGGGGTGCAGAAATTAGTATGGGTGATGTGTGATGTGTTGGGACGTCTGAAGTGATGGTGCAGTGTTAGATCAATAAAAATAGGGGTAGAAACAAGCAGTCTCATGGCAAGAGATTAGGTGTATCTTGCTGGAAGCCTTTACAGAAAAGAGAGCCTAGTAGAAAATTAGTTCTACAGTGCTGAGGAGCCACCTTGCCTTGGAGAGCGTGTCAAAGTGATGTTCCTTGCAAGAGGACTTTTTTAAGATGCACTATATTTTGTTTGAAAGAATTTGCAGGGTCGTGATGTTTTTTTTTTGTGGCAGTGGCAAATGTTGGTGATCGATATTATATCTGTGCAAACAGTATTCTTAACTATTGTGGACTGGGCAGGTGGAGAGAGAAATTTGAGCAAATGGTCATGCCCAGAAGAAGAGAGAATTTATTTTTATTTTTTATCTGACTTTTTTGATGTATATGTAAAGGCTGAGTGACTGATCTAACCAGATGTCAAACTACTTGAAATGGGAGGTGGTGTCTCTGGGATTGTTGAATTGTTCTTTGATATGGATGGAATTGGGACATTTAAGAAGAATTTTGCTTGTCCCAAAAGATCTGTTTCTCTCTCTCTCTTTTTTTAGGGTTGCATACAAGCTTTTTATTTGTGAGACAGGTAGCTCAGTTGGTGAAGTTAAAACTGACCTTTAATAACTTTATATTTGGGGTATAACCTACAAATAGACATATTATCAGCATACAGAATGAGTTGCAGTTGTGGCAGGCCAAGTGATTGTTTGTTTACAAATATAGAGACTAGGACTGGAGCCAAGTATTCAGACTTGAGGCATACCCAAGTGAATATAGATTGGTGTTGATTTTAACTTTGAACACCCTATTTCTGATAAAATCTTTGAACAATTGTTTAGTCTGTGGTCTGATTTGTATATCAAGAAGGTGAGATAAATGCTTTGGTTTTGTCAATAAAATTGGTTCTTGTCATCAGTCAGTGTCCAGAGTGCAGTAATGTTACTTCTTCCTGACCCGAATCCATGTTGTTTATTGGAGAGTAGGTGACATTTTTGTAGGCATATGATAAGGTAGTTATATAGGAGTTTTTCTAGTATCTTGCCCAGTGTTTAAAATACTGATATTATATGATAATGACTAGCAGAGGTGTTTTTTGCTATTTTTGAATTGGCTGCCTTAAGGCTGATTTCCAGACTGTGGACACTGTGTTTGAAGTGAGTCAATGATTGTAGTTGTATAATACAGCAAAACTTTGAAATATCAGGACCTACTACAAGTCCTGCAATTTGGGGGCTGAATGGCTGAAAGAACGGACTTACAAATAATAAGTCTGAGATGCCATTTCTCAGAATATTCCCCTTTCTGCGAGGTATGGTTGATCTCAGGGTTGGTAAATATAAGTTTGGGGTGTGTGGGGGGTACAGGGGTGGCTTGCTTTCCCTGCAAAAATAAGTTTAAAGGACAAGACTGAGTAATTTCTGAAATTCACCCTTCTCTCTGCTTTCAGTCTTTTTTTTTTAACTTGCCGGCACTCAACATTTCAACTCCCGACATTTCAATAAGGAGCCATGTAACACAGGATATTAATGTTGTCTCTGTAGTAATATAGAAACAAAGTGTAAGGCTGTCTGAGACTGTTTCAGTGCCTGCTCTAATAAGGGGATTATCTATTTGGCACAAAATCCTTTTGAAGTAGAGTTTGGTGGGTAGTCTGGAGGACTTGAGTTTGCTTGGTGGGTGGTTGAGTGAGTGGAGGAAGACTTCCTAATTTTTTGAGAAAATCAGTGGGTGTGACCTTATCAAGTGTACCCTTAGAGGAGTTTTGCCTAATGGTAAGAGACTATGGCCCTCTGCTTAGCAGGTTAACTTCATGCCAGAATCCTTTAGTACAGCAGGAAGTTTTTTGGATATGAGTTAATAGCTTTTTTGTCTCTGACTTGCTTGTTTGATGAGATTATATAATAATATGTATTGATCAGATATCAGTTATTTCAAAAATAAAGTTTCCTGGCTAAACGCATGAATTTTGTTTGTATGCCTGAACAATGGAGACATACTAAACAGTTCATATAATCTCTGCTAGAAAGGAGATTTCTGCATTCCTGTGAATTTGCCAAAGCATTGTCAGTTAAAAGAATCTACACCTTTCTTTTCTTCTGCAGTCCTGAGCTCAGTATATAGGCACTATGTTCTGCCTAATATATGTATGATTAGCTCTGTGGTACTTTTTGCAGTGACCTCCTCAAATACTATTACTACAGAGGCATGCAGTGCTTCTCTGTGAATCACATCTTCAATCTTTTATTACTTGTATTTCTTTGAAATACAACTGATTCTTACTTAAAATAAATATAAAAAAATAGTTTTCCTGACAAACGTCAGAGGAGATGACATTGTATATACATACAATAAGCTGAAATCAATATTCCTGACCAAGGCATGCTGTTATATTTTAATTGTTCAATGGTAACTGACTATGACAAATGTAATTTAGCCTTCAAACAAAATGTATTGTACGCAGACTGATTACCATAAATAACAGCATGTAAGGGCAACAAACAGCCTTCCAAATGTAGAAAGCAAAACCACACCTCTTGTCCTGGTTTTCAGGCTACTGAGTCACAGATGTTTTCACTAATTCTAACCTACATTTTATTAAAAGCATGTTTCTTCACTGTAAACAGAATGAAATTCGCCTTGCGAAATAAACAGCATGACCAACTGCTGGTCAGTTTTGATGACTCCAAGCTCTGATGGCACAAATCAATGTTTGCGTCTTATAACTTGCTGCCATTGTGCAATTCTGCTCTGTGTTAATGTTCCCACATCGCTTACAGAGTACATTAGTATGTAAAATTAAATGTCCTCAGATGTTCCTTCAAACATTTAATTCCACTTAATGTAAGAGTCTCAAAAAAGAAACCATGTTACATAATGTAGTGAATAAAATGTTGCATTAATTTGTCTCATCAAAATAATAAAGGTGGCAATCAGAAAATCTTGTGTTTAGTAACAAAAGACGGATGAAGATAAGATTAAAGAAATATGGATCCAGTAATTAAAGGGGGACAAAAACTTCAAGACACTTACGCCACTCCGGGTAGCACATTTGGCTTTGATGCAAGGGTGAGATGAAAGCTGTGGGTTCTGGTCCTGCTCAAAGAGATTGGATTCATTTACTAAATCAACATACTGGCCTATGGAATAAGCTACTAAAACAGATGAAGTAAAATACTGTTTTGCCTGCCTTTAAGAATAGTCTTATAGGATCATAGATGTGTACTAGGCTAATGGCCCTGGGGCTTTTACAAGCCTAGCCATAGGATTACAATGGAATAGTGCCACCCAACCTTAATTCCCAGTGCCTCTGTCGAGTAGAGCTACTGGAGTTATCCTCAGGGTGAATTTTCTGTTTCCCATCCACTCGTCAAGATTTCTCTCGAAGAGGGTCAGTGAGGTGCTCTGCTTGACATGTATGGGAGTCTATTCCATAGCATTCTTGATGACTGGATGGGTAGATACAAATTTATACTAGTATTTTCATGTGCAGCCGTACTAGATTTGGGAGCTGAGTATTATTAAGTACCAGTAAAGGGTGGCAAAATGGACTATATCGCTAGTCATCTTATACACCCCGAGATCGCTTGTCTAATATAGCACCTATGTTCCTGTTCAAGCTGTTTGCAGTTAATTCCACAGCTGGCCAAACAGAGTAATGCTGTAACACAGAATTGCAACTCTGAGACACTGAGCTGTAGGTCAGAGTATCCTGTAGCTCAGCACTGCATTCCAATATTTCCAGTGGATTACATAAGATACACTGGATTACCCCACGCTAAACTTGTTCCCTCCTCCTTCTACCACCAGCATAGTTAAACTATGTTCAGAGACAAGGAATTAGTAACATTTGTTTCTTAGACAACAATCAAGTATAATTTTCCCTACACTATATTACCTAGCTGTATCTGTTCCAAAGAGTGTACTCAGTGTTTGAATACTTTATCTATTGACAATGTTCTTTTTCGGCTTGTTATAACTGTCCAAATATTTGCACTATAAATGTGTAGGTTCTCTGAATTTTTACATAGTTAATATGTCAATCATCTATATTAGGCTTTGTAATAACTTTATTTAACCATAACCACATTACGTCAATGTGGAGCTCTTCTCCCCAGGCATCTGCTGAAAATGGGATATTATCCCAGTTAGACTTTCTCTGTAAAAATGTCAAATAAATAAAATAATAAGTAAATGAAAGATATAAAAGGGTAGTTTATGTAGATACCTTGGAAAATGCACCAGTTGTCATCAGCCAGCTTGCATGGGTTGCTACTCAAACACAATGAGAGTACAAGTAAGGTCTGTGCAACTGTCATGGGGAGGATGGTGTGAAAGAATGGGGGTTCAGTTCATATGTTTAGGGGTGAAAGTAAGGGAGTACGGATTGGAATTACAATTAAGTATCATCGAAGACATTTTGATTTAGGGAGCAATGGGTGGTTTTAACTTTTGGGAGCAGAGTTTGTGGTTTAGGGAGTGAGTGAAAGCTTTAGGTTTATAGTTATGGGTGTGGGGTTTGGGATTAGGGTTTTGGAGTAACTGAGAGGTTTGGGGTTAAATGTGGAATTATGGATGAAGTTTAGGGAGTAACTAGGTGTATTAAGATCATACCTCTCAACTCGCCAGAATTTCACAGACTTTTGCCATATAAGTTTTGTCTCTCTTAAAATTTGGGGTTTTCTGTGAAAATCACTGATGAATGCAATAGTACAGTTTTGTACCTACCATAAATGTAGATGTTCGAGGATTCCCTTGCTGCAGTCCTGACAATTGGGTATAGTCCGCGTCCCAGTCGGCCCGAATACCAGAGCGGTCATGGCGCCTTAGACTGACGCCAGTACGTCAGGGTACTAATGCGCATGACCGACGTCATTTCCTCAGTCTTTTCTTGCCCCAGATGTCAGAAGACCCAAAAAGACAAGTCCCAAAAACAACCTGCACCAAAAAACATGTACAATATATACAGTAATACATATAAAAATATAAGCATGTAAACTCACCTACACAACCACCCTGAAACACAGAGGGAAGGAGGGAGGGGACTGCAGCAAGGGAATCCTCGAACATCTACATTTATGGTAGGTACAAAACTGTACTATGTTCTTCTTCCTTGCTGCAGTCCTGACAATTGGTAGAATCCCAAAGCAGAGGTAAGGGAGGCTGGCAAATTATAAAGTAGCAGGAGCTGACAACATGCCTTGTAAAACAGCTGTGGCAAAACCAGCTCTAGTCTTAGAGTATATAGGCAGGTGATAATGCCTAGAGAAAGTATGCACTGAACTCCAAGTAGCTGCTTCCAGAATATCCTTAGTTGCCACCCCCCTTAGAAATGCTGTTGAAGTGGCAGTAGCCCTAGTGGAATGAGGCCTAATCCCAGCTGGAACCTCTTTGCCATGATGGGAATAACAAAATGCAATGCAAAAGCCAATCCACCTAGAAATAGTTTGTTTTGACACAGGCTTGCCCTGTGAACTCAAAGCAAAAGAAACAAGTAACTGCTGAGACTGCCTAAAATCTTTAGTCCTGCTCAGATAATAACGCAATTGCCTGTGTACATCTAAAGTGTGCAAAATCTTTTCGCCTTTATTTTGAGGATCTGCAAAAACGTAGGCAAATGAATAGTTTGGTTTAAAGCCACACTAGAAACCACCTTAGGCATAAAGGAAGGATTAGTACGTAATGATACCCTGTCCTTATGGAAAATCAAAAGGGCTCTACTGCCATAAGGGCCTGCAACTCAGACACCCTTCTTGCAGAAGTAATAGCCAACAGAAAAGCAGTCTTCCATGACAAATATTTCAATTCAGCAGTAGCTGCAGGCTCAAAAGGTTGTAGAGTAAGTTTTTCCAACACAAAATTGAGATCCCAAGCAGGAGTAGGAGCTCTACGTGGGGGTCTTATATTCTTTGCCCTCTAAGAAACTGCTTGAACAAAGGATGCGAAAACAAAGGTGGGTCACAATCATAGTGAGCTGAAATTGCTGCAGCATGAATCTTTATGGAAGAGAAGGACAAACCTTTGTCCAATAATTCAGTAAGATATTGAAGAGCCACACTCAAATTAGGCTCTGAAATCTCCAAATTCTTTGCTGTACTCCAAAATAAAAATCTCTTCCATTTTACACTCTCCTAGTACTAGGCCTTCTAGCTTCCATAATCACATTTAAAACTTGTTGAGGAAGCTGAGACCTACCATGCTTCAACACAGAATATGCCAAGCTGTGAGATGAAGAGATTGAAGCTTGACATTGAGCAGATGACCGTCCTTCTGAGATAACAGATGAGGAATCAGAGGTAAAGGCCATGGAGGCTTCTTTACAAGACTCCTTAGAAGTGGGTACCAGTGTTGCCGAGGCCAATCTGGAGCTATCAAAATCATCCTTGGCCTGTCCTGTCTGACCTTTAGTAATACCGTTGGAAGAAGAGGTAGAGGTGGAAAGGCATAGACATGAAGGTTTTTCCAACTGAAAGACAGAGCATCCATTTTCCAAGCTGTGCGATGAAACCCCTTTGTGCAATACTTTGGCAGCTAGTGGTTTAGTGGAGAAGCGAACAGATCTATGTCTGGAGTTCCCCATGACACTGTCAATTTCTGAAATACATGAAGATCCAGTTTCCACTCGTGGGGATCCATGATTTGTCTGCTTAATACATCTGCTAGGGAGTTCTGTGCTCCTGGCAGAAACCTTGCCTGAAGAGTCAGTTGCAGGCTTAACGCAGTCTCCCATAAAATCATTGCTTGCCTGCATAGAGGATAAGAATGTGTTCCCCTTGCTTGTTGATGTACCACATGACAGTTGTGTTGTCTGTCAGAATCAACACCTGCCCTGGAAGAAGTAACTCCTTGAACGCCATCAATGCAAACTGGACTGCTAACATCTCCTTCATGTTGATATGTAGATGCTGTAGTCTGGCAGGCCACTTGTCTTGTATCCACTTTCCATTTAGATGAGCTCCCCAAGCAGTGTCCGAGGCATCTGTCGTTAAAATCTGACTCGCCTCTGGCCGGGTCACAGAGAGTCCCTTGTTTAGGTGACATTCCTGAGCCCACCACAAGAATTCCTTTTGAAGGCAAGGTATTATTTGAATGACAGTGTCCAAATCTTGGCAGTGCTGTGTCCATACATTTTTGAGATACCATTGCAGCTTCCTCATATGCAGTTTGGCATTGGGAAGCACCAGAATACAAGATGCCATGAACCCTAATGCTTGAAGGACTGTCCTTGCAGTCAGCACGGACTGATGAGATAGTTGATGGAAGTAAAGTGACAGACTCTTTTGTTTGTCCGGGGTTAAAAAGGCCATCTGGGCTGCTGTATTCAGTCTCACACCCAGAAAGCACATGTCTTGAGAGGGTACTAGACTGGACTTTATTTCGTTCACAGAATACCCTAGGCATCTTAGCACTGCTATGACATATTCCAGATGCTGTAGAAGGTGTTCCTTTTCTTGAGCCAGAATCAGGCAGTCGTCCAAGTAAGGATAAATTTGAATGCCGTGAAGCCTGAAGTAAGCTATCACTGGAGCCAGAACCTTTGTGAATACTCTGGGCGCAGTAGATAAGCCAAAGGGCAATGCAGAGAACTGATAATGAAAATCTCCAGGTTGAAACCGCAGATACTTTCTGCAACTTAGCCTTATGGGCACATGAAGGTAAGCTTCCTTGAGATCCAAAGTTACCATCCAGTGATCCTTGCCCAGCAGAGGTAACAGTTGCTGTAACGTCAACATCTTGAACTTGGGAATGTCCAGATAAGTGTTGAGGATAGATAAATCCAAAATTGGTCTCCACGTGTTCCCCTTCTTTGGTACTAGGAACAGCCGAGAATAAAATCGAAGCCCTTTCTGATACAGGGACTGGCTGAATAGCCCCTATCTGGAGTAACTGAGAAACTTGCTTGTGAGCCTCTTTTCTTTGTGGAGGAGGAACATCTGGCATGCCTTTGAAAGGGGCATTGTGTGGAAATAAAATCTGTACCCGTGATGAATGATATCCAGCACCCATCTGTCTTGAGTGATTAAATCCCAATTTTCTTTGAAAAGAGACAATCTTCCTCCCAAAGGAGCTGCCAGACGAGTCCACTGGCAGCTGAAAAGGCAGGTCATTGGTTCTGCGAAAGGACTGACCCCTGCCCTCACCAGAAGTCTGAGCAGGTGAACTGTCTGATCTAGGCCTAAACGAACCTTGAGCCCTGCCCCTACCACGTCTAGACCTACCCCTAGACTGGGAACCATAAGCAGGATATGTCCACCCCTTAGCAGGCCAATTTCTACTAAACTTTGGAGGCTGCACCTGCAAAATCTTTAACAGTCTGCATAGACTTAGCTTTGTCCTCCATTTTCTTTAAAACTGCTTCCACAGGCGGTCCAAACAACACATCAGACTGTAAAGGAGCATCCAAAATCCTGGTCTTAACATGCTCAGCTAAATTCTGATCCTTCAACCATGCATGTCTGCGAAGAACAGAACTAGTAGCAGCCACCGAGGAGGCCTGAACAGCATCAAAACCACACTGCAAAGAATGCTTACCCACTTGTTCAGACACATGAACCAAATCCAGCAATTCTTTACACTCAATACCTTCCGCCAAAGCATCCACCTTAGATTTCAATTGTGAAAGGAGATAATTCTGATATTTCAGCATATGAAACTGACAATTCAACGCCCTCATGGCTAGAGTGGAAGAAGTATATACTTTCTTACCCCACCTGTCCAAAGCCCTTGCCTCTTTATCAGAGGGTACAGGATTTTAACCACAGAAGCTTCAACTCCTTTAGGCCCCTGAGAAACAGTTTCTGGGTCCGCCCTGGGACTCTTAAACAAATACTTATGAGCTCGGGCACCCTATAATACCTATCAGGCTTAACAGGAGCAGGAGGCAAGGAATCAGGGTTCAGAGAAGCCTCTGCAAAACATCCTCCACCACATTCAACACAGGAGGAATAGCTAAGGGCCTATGCTGGGGCAAAAACAAGAATTCCCTAAGCCTTTTCCTGGAGTCAGAGTAATCTTGGCCTTCCCATTTAAAGTGCTCCCTCATGGAGTGAAGAGTCTCTGAAAATGAAAAATCCTCAGGAGGAGAAGCTGAAGGAGTGGAATCATCCACATCAGAATCAGAATAAGTAGGAAACTCTTGCAAGTCTTCCACAGAAGACTCTGAAGCCTGTGAACACTGTTCAAAACTATCAAACTCCTGTTCCACCCTAGGCCTCTTATCAGGTGGGGGCATAGAACCTCTAATCAGAGTAATCAAATCTTCTGCCATTTTAAGCATATGTTTCTTAGGCACAGAGCCGAAATGCTAGGAGAAGCCCTACAGAAGCTGAACTTGGCCTTCCTCTAAAAGAAGCTTTGGCAACAGAAGGAGAGGCCCTAACTACCTTGGGAAGAGAGGGAAGAACAGTTACCTGAGAAGTCCCCTCAGCCTGGCCTACCTCCTGAGAGGGCACATCCTGTAACAGTAAAGTATCTGCCTGAGACTCCATAGAGACTCCTGGCAAAACCTCTGGCTCCCCTGAGCCTTCTAAAGGACCGACGTCCGGGACTGCCGGTTCCTCACCCTTAGACTTCACTGTTTTGTCCTTGCGCTTCTTAGATGAAGCAGGCGTCGGAGCATCCGACGGCATAGTATAATTGCAACGCTTCCCAAACACTAACCTAGCACAATCAAGCCTCCTCTTAATAGTGCGCTTGTTAAATCTAGCACAAGAGCGGCAACCAACAACGTCGTGCTCAGGCCCTAAACAAGGTATACACAATGTATGATAATCCCTATGCGGTATCTGCTTCCCACAAGAAATACAGTTATTCACTTTTTCTGACATCCGGTTCAATACTGAGGCAAGAAAAAACCAAAATGTTCTAAACGGGTTACTTAGCCAACTCTGTATCGGTCTGAAACTCCGGTTTCGGAAAATCTCAGAACGCCAACCTGCACTCGCAAAATTGCTTCTGCATCGGACCATGCGGCAAAAAAGACTGAGGAAATGACGTCGGTCATGCGCATTAGTACCCTGACGTACTGACGTCAGTCTAAGGCGCCATGACCGTCGTCAGCCTTATACTCTGGTATTCGGGCCGACTGGGACGCGGACTATACCCAATTGTCAGGACTGCAGCAAGGGAAGACGAAGAACATCACTAGATACAGGTAGACATTTTAATTTCAGGCTTCATATCCCTCAGAAGATACTTGAAAATGTAAAATATTATTCCAGCTATATTGTAAGCTGATAATTGCAATATTTAAAATCTGTCTGATTTCTGGGCTTTGCCCCACTTTTACTTTTGGCTTTCTAGTGCTCAGAGGTATGATTAGGATTAGGGTAAGGGGGTAAGTCTTGGACTTATTGTTAGTGAGTGGGGGGGAATTTTAGGATTAGAGTAAGGGTTCTTAGAAGGTGTATGCAAGTGTTTACCAGGCTTGGGCTAGTTGGAGTTCGGCTACTTTGCCATTTTGAGCAAATGGTAGTGAGTAGTTGAGCTGTGAGTTAAGGCATGTTTGGATCTGTGACAGCTTCATGTCAAAGTCATAGCTTTTCCTATAGGAAAGATCTCCCTAAGGGTAACAATGTGTCATTTTACACCACAACAGTTTGCTAATTTTACTGGGAAACAAATAGCTTACTTTACCTGGTTGTGCAGTTTTGAAAAGGTTCTCCCTTTCTTAATGTTATGTAAGTATGGAGTAAGTACATAGCTCTCGACCGTCCAGATTTATACAGAATGTCTACATTTTTGACTCATATTTTTGGTCTGTTTCTCATAAAATTGTAGTGTTTTGGCAAATCATTAAGGACGGAAGTCAGAAAATAATGGCAGACATTTGACTTTCAGATTTCACATCCCTCAGAAAATTCATGCTAATGCAAAACCTGTTATTCTATCAATTTTATAAGTTTGTAAGAACAATATTTACAAAGTGTCCCTATTTTTGGGCCTTTGTCCCCCATTATTTGTGGCTTTGTCCCGATTTCTTGCTTTAAGAGGTTGAGAGGTATGGGGAATACAGATATTTGAGTGTTATAATGTTCATATTCATCACATGAAAGGTCTAGTTAAAGCAGAAATGTCTTATTGCTTCTCACTGACTTTTCACCCTCCTCTGCTTGAATCACACTGCACCACTAGCAACTTTGCCTTGAGTGCTTGAATCAATATACCTCTTCTCACATCCCCTTCAAACAATACTTCTCACCTTTATTTTTTCTAATTGCCCCCCCTCCCATCCACCACTCGATCCCTCTCATGCATCTCATATACACCTAAATTATAAACCTTCTAGATACTCCAGTTTGGAACCAGCAGCTGTTTCATAATATTTCTCGCTTTCTTCTTGGATTGTGAAAGTAAATTTTATCTGGCAGATGGCATACTGTTCCTGCACTCACCTTGTTGGTGGTCAGGCAAAATAGTTCACATATTCATCTAGTTAACTATGTGACCAGAGTAGCAATTTGTTTCCCATTGTTAGGGACTCTATTTCTCACTGTATTTGCTGAATTGTAGATCTCCCCTTTCCAAAACATTGTATGATAAATGTCATGCTGTAATTTTTCTTAATCTATATTTTATTTATTGCAACTACAATACAATTGCTATAAAAAATTAACAAATATTCCACATATCAATACAATAACAGATACAAACTGCAAAGCAAAAAGAGACATAAATAAAGAAAACAAAACATATAAAAATTTCAGCACTAAACATATTTACAATATATAACCACAGAATAAAATGTGCAGGTTCCTCGTCAAAAACAGTTGCATATACTATAAAAACCAGTATCAAATGACCAGTCCTTGGCTCACAAGGAATGTCCGAAAACTTGTTTAGAGACTCCAAATAATTAAGTTATTTAAAAGTTTTTTTTTTATTTTACAACCAAGTAATTAAGATCTTTTATCCTGCTAAGTTTGGGGATTCATCAGAACTAGATTTTATTGGTTGCACAGATTCTTAAATAACATTGTATCCACAACTAATAAATTACATATTTACGATCTTAAATCTATAGTGCCACATGTATATAATATTGCTCCTAGATAAAAATAAAAAAATGAAATCATAAAAGCAATTAAATCTCCTCTTCCCTTCTTCTCAATTCACTGCATAGAGAAGCAATATAATTTAGACTGTGTATATTAGATGCATCAGTCCTCAGCTGTCATATCATTTCTTTATAAAGCAAGTAATTTTTCCAAGTACTTCCATAACTCATATTTTCTACTTTTTCTAAAATTAAAAACTTAAATTTAATAAAATTCTGACATTACCTAATGTATGGCTAAAGCACTGTTACTATCTTTCTTGCTGATACATTAAATGTGTTGGTATCTTTTGCTTAGAGCATTCTCACTCTTCCCTATATAGGATGCTGCACATGAACACATTGCCATATAAACCATCTTTTCAGTTTTACAGTTAAATATACCTGGTATTTTCCATTTTTTAAAAGTGTCCAAAACTCCCCCTTCCTCATCTGTATCAGTATAAAAACATTGCTTACAACTACCACATCTAACTGTTTTGAATGTGAAATTACTACCTTTAAATCATTTTTTTCCAGAATCTTTTTAATGTTATTCCTATTTTTATTAATAAAGCTGGGGGAATCTGAAAAATCTAACTGAGGTAATATCAATGTTCTTAAGCATACTCCAATTTCTATAAAGAATTTTCTTTATGTCTCCCACATCCACCGAACAGTGCAGGACAATGCAATAAAAAAATCTATCATCATCATCTTTCATCCCCCTTAAGTTATAATGCTTATTAATGTTGTCTTTTTGTTGTAACCCACACTTGAGAACTGTACCATATCTATCTTCACTCTGCAATAATACTTGACTCAACTGTTCATTTATCATCCCTCAAAGGTATCCCCACTCAATAAAAGCACATTTCAATTTAAAATACTCTTCTAAACACCGTTCATCAGTTGAAGTAAGTTTAGCTATCCTAATAAACTGGCTCCTTATGATTCACTTTTTTGATGAATGGGATGTCCACTGGTAAAATGAAGAAAAGCATTGCTATATGTGGGTTTTCGATATACTCTGGTATCCAATTTACCTTGCCCACCCTTTATTACTTGTACATCTAAGTAATATATATTGTTTATATTACTCCTAGATATAAATCTTAAAATATTTATCCAACTCTTCCAGTTGTGATTGGCTACCTTTCCACATTCAATATACTTGCTCTTTTTCCCCATCTGTGTAGAAATATATTGGTGAATAGGGGGACCCAAGTGGCCCCCATTGCTACTCCTTTTAACTGCTTCAAATATTCACCCTTAAAAAAATGAAATTGTTACACAGAATAAAATCCATAATTCTATAACAGTTTGATCTTCTTCTGCTGTTAATTCGTCATACTCTGACCACATCACTGAACCGTGTAATACCTTCTTCATGTGGAATAAATGTAAATAAGCTTTTAATATCTAACATGACAAGAAAGCTATCATCATTTACCACCAGATCCCTTAAGTTTGTCAGTAAAGTCACATTTATTTATTTTTATTTATTTTATTTTATTTTTTATACATTTTACATGTGTTTACCAGAAAAGTCTGACTGGACAACTAGTCCATTTTCAGGGGAGGCTTAGGGAGAAAAGTTCCACATAATACAAAAAACAAATGGAGAAGTGGTACATAAAAATACAGATTTACATGATACAGAACAGAGAAACTTTGTGTAGCATGGTTCAAGTGTTAATACAGGACAGAGATATAGTACATATGCTGCAGAGTTACATGAACTGGTATAAACATCATTTTTTCTAGAAGCAATCAGAGCATTAGACATTTCATTAGAGTTAGAATAAGCATAAAAATAGTCCACATTTACTGTAAAAAAGAATAAAAGACTTAGATTAATACAGAGTTGGGAGGTTATAATGCTGAGTGGTTATGTAAAACCTATTTGCTAACTAGGGTCAGTACAAGAAAAAAATCCAATTAGTTGATAAGTGGGTTGTGAGAAATTGTTTTAAAAGTCTGTCATGCTAGTAATGGATCTTATGTTCAGAGGTAAGGCGGTCCAGATTTCTGCTATACAGTTAGAGTATGGGGAATTGCCCACAGGTTTTTACTTTTGGTAATGCTTATTAATGTTTTGCTACTGGAGCACAGTGTCTGGTTATTTTTGTAAGGAATAGGCAGGTTTTGAAAAGCTGGAGATTTTTTCTGGTTGGTTAAATATTTGATGGGCCATGGTAAATTGGTTGTAGGCCAGTGGATTGGGGGATTCAAGCTAGGAGAGTTGTTTAAAGGCAAGGCAATTATGCGATCTGTAACTAGATTCTGTAGCAAACTTAGCAGTTTTATTGTAGCAAGTGTCTAGTTTGCTTAAGTCAGATTTTCTTAGGTTAGTAAGTATGGGAGATGCATATAGGAGGGTCAGGATAAGGTGAGTTCTAGCAATGGTGGTCTTTGTGCTACTAGTAAGGAAATGTTTACTCCTACACAGGCTACTGAGTTTCTTGTGTATGTTTTTTATTGTCTGGGCTATGAGTATGTCAAATTTCGTGTAATGATCTATTATGAGTTCGGTATGGGTTACTGGAGTAATTGTGTATTATATGATGAAGAGATTTTGAATGGAAGGATGGGTTCTGGGGCTTTTGCGGGATGAAATAGCATAATCTTAGTTTTACTAGGGTTGAGTAGTAGCTGAGTGTTGTATAGCCAAGATAAAATTGAAGTGAAGGTCTGCTGTGTTATTAGTTGGAGTTGGTGGAGTATTGGAGCACATATTAAGGTTGAATTGTCTGCATACTGGAACAGGGTGGTGTGAAGGTTGGCAGTGTGGAGGTTGTAAACAAATACAGTAAAGAGAAGAGGGCCAAGGACACATCCCTGCGGAACACCCACAGTAACAGGTAGTAGAGGAGAGAGGTTGTTTAGCCATTTTCAGCCTGTTGGCATCTAGTTAGCCCTGGAATGAAGAAAGTGCAGAATTGCTAAGTTTGAGTTTTGAAAGTACTTTTACGACTTTGTTTTGTGAGACTGTGCTGAATGCTTTTGAAAGATCCAGAAAGATAGAAAAGGATAGGTTGCCTTCATTCCGGAGATTTTTAATGATGTTAGTAAAGCTCATCAGGCCAGTGATAGTACTATGGTTAGGTCCAACTCTTTTCAAATATATTTATTATTCAAAAACACATTTGTTAACTTATTGTCAATATGTTTTGCTCCAAGTTCTGTAACGGAACTCCTTGCTGAAAGTATGGGATGATACATAAAATACAAATCAAATAAGGGAACGTAAACATATGTGTGTAGATGTGTGAGTATGTCCATATGTGTAGCTACACTTATGCCTACCATCTCCCTGTTGGTCTATCTCTCTCTCTCACTATATGTTTGTCTGTTGCATCTCTCTCTCTCTATCAATCTATGTATCTTTCACATTTTGATAACTGAGTTCATCGAACAGACCAAACCTATTTTTAGGGGTGGACTCCAGGGGGAAGAAGTCATACCATAAAATAATCTTACTTAGTAATGTGAACAATACAGATAAGAGACAATGCCTATATTTTAATAGCACACTTTGTATTACAAACATAATTTCTTTTTATAAAAGTAATTTATGCTTAACTGTACTGTAGATGCAGTTTGTACACGCAGATAATCGTACAAAGACAGCGAGGGTAAAAATACTTAGACAACATAAAAGCATTAGTATAAAATTGTAAGCTATTTGAGTACGCAGCAATAATTCTGCTCACACAGCAGTAAGGAGAAGTAGTTGGGACGGTTGTAATATAGATGGGCAGAGTCTGCTATCATAATTTTGAACCACAGATTTAAAATCAAAATCCTGAAGTAATATTGAAAGACTAAAACTCTGAAGACTCCATGGTCTAAAACTGTCAAAACTAAATCCTCCTATCAGTGTGAACAGAAGAAAGAGTGCTAACATGGGTCTTGCAGAGGTGCAGACTGAGGAACAAGTACTAATATGGAACCTAAGGGCGAGTGTGGGAGGGGGGGGGGGCAAGTCCAGGATTACTATAGTGTGGTCTTCACAGCACTTTGGTCTTCAGTATGGTTTTGGGATTTTGATTTTCAAGATGTGCAGTTCAAGATTGTGATAGTAAAGCAAAAGAATTACTAATACAGTAGAATCAGTATAGCCAAAAGTAGTAATATAATACTAACAGTAGAATCAGTATAGCCAAAAGTAGTAATATAATACTAACAGTAGAATCAGTATAGCCAAAAGTAGTAATATAATACTAACAGTAGAATCAGTATAGCCAAAAGTAGTAATATAATACTAACAGTAGAATCAGTATAGCCAAAAGTAGTAATATAATACTAACAGTAGAATCAGTATAGCCAAAAGTAGTAATATAATACTAACAGTAGAATCAGTATAGCCAAAAGTAGTAATATAATACTAACAGTAGAATCAGTATAGCCAAAAGTAGTAATATAATACTAACAGTAGAATCAGTATAGCCAAAAGTAGTAATATAATACTAACAGTAGAATCAGTATAGCCAAAAGTAGTAATATAATACTAGCAGATGTACTTAAATGGGATAAACATAGAAGCAAAACATTTAGGAATGTAAATTAGTTTTGCAAATCCAGCACAAGCAGAAATTAAATGTACATAGAGAAGGTACTAGAGACCAGAGATGATTTTAACTAATGTTTAACTACTGTTAATATGGTGAGCCTAGAAACTCTGAAAGACTACACCCATACTTACCTACAATGGGTAGGTATCATAGAAATAAATGCCGTGTGGCTACTCTACCAAGGAAGAGATTGGTAAATGATATGCTTATAACTGTGGTGACTGTGCTGCTTTTTCAGGGAGAAGGCAAACAACCAGAATTGTTTAGTAGGGGTAGTAATAAACAAATGATAAATATGTAATAGGAACAGTATTAGAACAAAGATTAGTTACATTGTTACACAAGTGAATTATGTTTTAATAAATGGAAGAGAGTAGGATGACTGTCTGAAAAAATGATTCAGTGTAATATACAAATTATTTTGGTGTAACCATAAGGTTTCAATGCAGTGGTTGGGGCAGTTGAACCAATATGCTCAGATGGTGAGGTGCATCAGATGGTTGGAAGGTACTATATGCTCTTACTCAAATTCAAATAGCTGCTTTGCTTTTTCCAATATGTTTTCTGGTTAGTGAAATTAAGATGTCTATTAGACCAGTGCCAAGTTAGCATGGCAGCCATGTTAGAATATAAAATGCCCATATTTATCTGTGTTTGAAAGTCAGGTGCATGGATTTAATTTACCTTTCACATAACTAATTCTTTACAATGGCATGAGTAGATCACTTTCCTGGTACCAAACCTGGCTCTCTTCTGCCACAGGTGGCTGTCATCCCAAAAAGTAAGCTTTCTTTATGATTACTAATGATCACACATCGATTTATTTTTAAGTAAGGCTTCTACTGTTCTGCGCTCTGATCTTGGGATCAGGCACAGTAATTTTATTTTTAATTATTTTTATTTTTTATTGTCATTTTTATGAATTTCTTTTATGGCACTGCATGCATACTCATGAAATGTTAGGCTGCAGTTGAATGTACTACCTATATATTTCCACTTAGAAACTACTACAGTAAATCCTGTTATTCTGTATATGTTCATAAAGCTGCCAGAATTCTTTATTTATTGGGAACAGAGCTCTACATACGAGTAGTTTGGTTTTCATGTAATTAAAAACACAGTTACAGCCAGTCTATGTACATGCTTAGAACATTGCTAGCAACTTGTCTGCACTGCAGATGAGCACATAATCATCTGCATATTGATTTAGTTAAACTTCATTATAGTGTTAGTAAACACTGAAAATACTAAAAGATAAATATTGAGACTTGTGGGAACACTCTTCTGGTTATAAATTTGTGTGAGAAAGAGCTCAGCTATGCTACAGCTAAGTAGCTGGTGAATCAAGAAACTTCTGGAACTTACAGATAGATATAGTGACACACACACATGCACACACAAATATGCACTTATGCTCACCACAAATAGCAGCATTATATACAGTACAAGGTTTTCCTTGCAACCATTTCCTTTCTGCTAATGAAACATCTCCTTCTTTACTGCATACTAAAGAATTGTGATAGACTGTATAACGTTTCATTATGAGTCAGTGTATAGCATTTCATTATGAGTACAGTCTCCCACGTATAAGTACCCTCATCTTTCACACACATTCCCCATAAACTATTACAGCTACAATAGTGGCCGCTTTCTTTTCCATTCTGTACCAAGTGTTTCTGTCCTGACAGCTACTATCCTCCACAGATATAGAGATTTCCTGGCTTTCCTACTACTGTTTATGAGTTTCTAAATTAGATGGATGACCAAGTGCCATGATCTGAGGAAGTTAATTGGAAAATACCATTGCCCCTAATTTTAAATTGGTTGTCATTTACTGCTATCTCACTTCTGATGTCCGCTCATGGGCTTCTTTCTAGTAAAGGAACTGGAGAGGTGAATATCCCATAATCGTTCTGGACCTATCCTGACTTTCTGAATGTGTGGACAATATGAAATAGTAAATTCACATTCTTTCTGACTTTTGGAATCAAAAGCCAAAAGCTTTTGAATTATGTTCTGCTATCATTACAGAATAACTACTATGCAAATATCACTTTGGTGGTCATTACAAGGAGATTAGCTCAAATACCGCATCTAGCTCCAGGAGTTATATTTTACAAATGCCTTCAATTAAACACATTTCAAAGGCAGCCTGCTGAAAAATACTGTCATTAGTAGGTCTGCTAGACTGTACTTATACCATATAGGATCCCTTTTTTCAGTTATCACTGTCTGAGTCATTGTTGAAGCTTGCTCGGAAATGCAAAACTACATGCTAGAAACAAACTTAATCACCAAGGGTAAGCAGCTGGCATAAACTACTTAAGTTCACCAAGAGGAGACAGCTTGGTATTCCTCCAACAATGAGATAAAGCAATGGCTAAACTTAAGCTTGGACTTGTACTTTAACTTGCTCTATTACAGTCCACTTAATGAAATGAATAAAACTAGTTTGAATATGTTTTATATATAATCTAATTATTAAGCACATTTATAAAATTATAATTCTGAGATTATTATTACGTCTTATTTAGGACTGATGCTGTAGTTTTTATAATTTTTTTTTTTTATTAAAGATGTATACAACCCTAATAACATTTAAAAAATAAGACAACGGCCCAGGAAGCAGCAGCTATAAGTACATGTTGATGGGTTACTTTTCAGCAGTTTAAAGTAAAACAAGAACCTCTTCCTCAGGATCACAGGTCAAGTTTATTTTAGAGGCACAGGGAACTAATCTAAGGGGGTGGCGAAAGCCAACACATTCTGGCTAGGCTTATAAATGCCTTTGGGCAGATAGCCTAGTACCTACCTATGACCCTATTGCTAAATGCCTAAGCACTTAGCTCAAGCAGAAGGGTCTATATCAGAAGACTGAAGTTTCAAAACTTCAAATCTGATATGGTCGACACCATATGATCAAAGTCTTGAAACTTCTAATCTTTTAACGGAGACCTCCGTACAGTGCGGAAAGGGAAGATTTCCCTCTTCTGCACTGTAGCGTGATCTCTGAGTTTGTTTATTTAAGTAGCAGGGGGTGTGAGGGGCACAGCCTGCCACATGGGGGGTGCAGGGTGGCTTGCCCCCCTGCTTAGAGAATTTAAATGTTTTTTGTAGGTTGTTGTGTTTTATTACATTTTCGATGTTTCAAGACTTCGATTATATGGTGTCAACCATATCAGATTCTAAGTTTTGAAACTTCGATAATGTAATATAGACCTAAGCAGAACACTCCTATACATGAAATAGTGCAATAGAATGATGTGTTATTGTAGCACATTGCTTGCAGAAACAGAATCATTGATATATTTTATAACACCAATTAATTAGTAAACAATACCCAAGGTCCATCAGTGATTGGTCAAAGATACTAGCTAAATAAAAATGGGAGGTAGTCATAGTGCCAAAGTGAGACAAAGCTGTCTGTGAGGCCATAAGAAACTAAATGGAATACTCTCTCTCAAAAAAAAAAAAAAAAAACACACACACACATTTACTTAAAACACTTCTTAAGTATTATATCATTTTATGGATTACACCAGTTATGAACATGATACCACTTAAGGGAATAATATTCTGGATGTTATTTTTACAAATATAAAAGAATGATCCATAATGTATCAGTTACTTCCCCATTAGTATCTTCTGACCATCTTTTATTAACTGTTGATACAACAAGACTTTTTTCCTCAAATCATCAGATGTTAAACAGCACAGACTGGTCATCTAAATGTCACAGAGAAGACAAACAATGATTACTCTTCCCTAGAAAATACACTGATCCAGAGAGTAGAATCTACTGCAACAGTTAAGTATAACAAATTTAAGGCCAATCTTCCATATTGGTGATCCCATGACTGAAAAATAATTAAAAAAAAAGAATTGTTAGAGTTTATAAGAAATATACTAATCAATAAAATAATAAAGGATGACTATGATCAGCAAATATTTAAAAATTAAAATTGCTGAATGCTGTTCATCTCAATAAAAAATTACTTGAAGATAAATCAAACATGAAGAAGTATCTGTATATTAATACAAACACCAAACAACAAAATAGTGTTAATGTAGTGAAGGTGAGCAATATATTGTTACATATGATCCCATGTAGAAAAAAAAGCAGTAGTTTCCTTCTTTATGTCTGTAATGACAACGCATCTCTTATTAACAAAGATATATGGAAACGTTAGAATCAGATATGCTATTTAATAACAATATTATAAAGAAAGTATTGTTTAGAGCTAAAAAATTATTTACATGGGACCAGCTAAAATTCCATCAATACTGCTAAGTAACATCAGGAAGACTTTAATACCAATATGAAGATCTATATTCAATAACGTTTTACACAAAGGCTTAGTTCCAAGTCTTTGCAATGTTTCCTACATTATACCAAAATAAAAAAAAGGGAAACAAAGATGAAATCAAGAATTATTGTCCCGTCTCTTTGATTTCTGTTATTGGTAAACACTTTGAGAGATGAATTATTGACACCGTTAATAAGGATGGTGAACTTGAACTATTAGATGTTTTTCAACACGGATTTCATAGGTTCATAGGTAGGTACTAGGCTATCTGCCCAAGGGCATTTATAAGCCTAGCCAGAATGCGTAGGCTTTAACCTCCTTTTTACATTAGTTTCCTGGGCCTCTATCTAGCAGGGCCACTGAAGTGATCTCAGGGGTAAATTTACGATTTCCCATCCACTCGTCAAGATTTCTCTTGAAGAGAGTCAGCGAGGGGCTCTGCCTAACATAAACTGGGATTCTGTTCCAGAGCGAGGGAAGTCTCTGGGACAGGAATCTATCCCTCCAACATGTCTCGTTTATTGTTGTGCTGAGCTTTAGTTCACTGGAGCATGTGGTTTTCTTGAGGTGGAGCATGTCCATTAATTGCGGGTTGGACATGGCCTTATACGTCAGGCAGACATCACCTCTGAGCAGGTGGTAAGCAACCGATTAGAGCTGGAGTTTCTTTAGTCGAGCTGCATAGGGCATCTCTTTGAGGCACATGATCCTCTTGGTGAGATACTTCTATGGTCTTTCCAGCTGTTGCAGGTGTCGAGTAAGGTACATTCCAAATGGGGCATTGTACTCAATTATGGGCCTAATGAGTGATGAGTAGAGGGGCACAATGACCTCTTTTGATCTAGAGGCAAAACCTTTTGTGATTAGCTGGGCTACTTAGAAGGAATTTCTAACCACTTTGGCAACGTGATTATCAAAGGAGAGGTTGCTATCTACCTGGGTCCCCAGGTTCCTAATTACATCTTCTGCAGTTAGTGGATTACCACCTATGTGATAATTCGTGGGCACTTTGTTTTTCCCAAAGAGGATGACTATGCATTTTTTGGCATTCAGCTTGAGGCCATGGTTTTGACACCAGGTATCTGTCTCTATAAGACCCTTCTGGAGGATGTCTGTGTCAGCTGGGGAGTCGATTATGGCCCCCAGTTTGCAGTCATCTGCGAACTTGGTCAGCCATAGTCCTCCCATGCTTGCCTGTACCTTGGAGAAGTATATACCAAACAGGAGGGGTCCCAGGACCGAGCCCTGTGGGACACCACTTGTAACTGGTTTAGAGTCGAACATGGCACCTGCAACTCTGACTATGTGTGTTCTGTCCATGAGCCAGTTGGCCACCCATCTTGTGACATAGCGGTTAATGTTCAGGCTGGTGAGCTTATCTATGATGCCAGAGTAGGGAATGGTGTTGAAGGCCTTAGTGAGGTCCAGGTAGGCTGTGTGGACTACCTTTCCTTCATCTATGGCCTTGGTAATGGTTTCAAAGAAGTCAACTAGGTTTAGGAGGCAGGATCTCCTTTTACAAAGCCGAATTGGGTGGGTCTAGTGTCTGGAGGTTCCCAATGTCTCTATTTATGAGTTCCTTAATGATTAGCTTCATAGCTTTGCAGACCAGACTAGTCAGGCTTATAGGGCAATAGTTCCCAGGTTCTGTTGTGGCACCACCTTTGTGGAGCAGGATGACTGTTGCTGTACCCCATTCTTTGGGTACATAGCCTGTGGTAAGGCCGAGTCTGAACAGTGAATTTAGGTGTGGGTTCAGTTCCTTTTGGAGCTTGTGTAAGACGCAGCCTGGGACACCATCCGGTCCCATTGATGCTGTGTTCTTAGCTTTGGAGAGGGCTGTTTTTACCTGCGTGTCTGTGATGTCTGGGGCTCTGCTTTCTTCTGGGATGGACATGGGCCCTTTTGGGGGTGAGGGGGGTTGAAGTTTGCACTGAACTTGTCTGCCAGGATGTTGGCAATGTCAGTTGGTTCAGTGTATTTTTTGCCATTTTGCATTAGCTCAGAGCATATCTGAGAGTTGCTACCTAGATTTTTGACATAGCTAAAGAAGGCCTTGTGGTTATCTTTAAATTCCTTGGAAGAAACTGGCCTTGGATGATTTAATGAGTGATCATAGTTTCTTACTAATATTGATCAGTGATGCCTTTCCTTTTTGGAATTTTGCTCTATCATGTAGTAGTTTCCTCCTTCTGTTGTATAGCTTATTTATGGCCAAGGACCACCAGACTGGTTTCCTCTTTTTGGAGGAGTGAGTCTTGGTTTTATTTGGGATGGCTCGATCCATGCATCCCTGTAGATGCTCATAGAATGCACTTGTAAAGGATTCTGCGGATTGGATAGCATTATCCTGTAGCAAGGGGGCTTTGAAACTTTCAACCTCGGTCTTGAGAACTGTGAAGTTGGCTTTTGAAAAGTTTTTCACAGTGGTTTCCTTGACTGGGGGTGGGGTCAGGATGTGGATGTCCAGTGTGATTTGTTTATGATCCAATCTTACCAGCGAGGGGTTTACCTCTGGTGTGGAGCACTGATCCCCCATGTTGGGGATGATCAGGTCCAGTATGTTGTCACCTCTTGTGGGCATGGTGACCAGCTGTTCCAGGGCATTTGAGTTTATAAACTCTAGGAAGAGTTGGGCAAAGGAGTTTGTACTTGAGTAGTTATCCCAGTCAATGTTTGGGTAGTTGAAATCTCCCAATATCATGGTGTTAGGTAGGACCTTTATATTTTCCAATGTGCTCAGGAATGCTGAGTGGGGGTCCTGAGACAAGGTAGGTGATCTGTAGCAGACTACGATCTGAAATGCAGCTTTGCCCACTGTTAGTTGCACATGGATGGTCTCTTAAGCCTCGTGCTGTGCTACTAACCTGGAGGTGTGGGTATCCTTTATGAAAATGGATAAACCCCCTCCTTTTGTATTTTGGTCTGGGATCTGGGGCCGAAAATTATGGCATGACTTTTAGCCTGGTAGTACTGGGGTGCTCTTTGGAGCTTTGAACCAGGTTTCTGTTGCTGCTCAGATATCAATTTGCTCCATGCTAAGGAGTGCCTCGAGTGTGTGCATTTTGAGGTTTAGACTTCTGGCAATGAGTAGCATTACCCTCAGTTTCTGGTTTCTTGTGTTGTTTATGGAGGTGGGTTTGTCTTTTGAGCCTTGCCTAAAAAAAGGTACTATAGGGGTGGCAAGAGCCTTGGCCAGTATTCGAAAACCTAAGGACGACAGGTGCAAGCCATCTCTGATGAAGCAGCGTGGCTTGTCGAGCATGTCGTCCCAGAGGCTGACAGACACTGGATCCCCTTTGAATGACACCAATAGCTTAGCCAATTGTTAAAACTGATAATTTTTTCTTCGTATCGTGGCATTATTCTTGGTGAGGGCAAGATGCTACTCAGGGTCAGGGTCATACCAGCCTGGACTACATGATCAGAGAGCTCCTCTATTGTCTCTTTGCATGTAGTCCAGGGAGGCACATCTTAGGTCATTCACACCAACACGTACAATAACAGAGTCATATTTGTACTTGTTTTGGAGTGACCTGAGTGCTTGTGTTATGTGGTGGATCCTGGCACCCAACAGGCAGCTTACAGTAATCTTCTCCTTGTTCAGTCTAGTGAGTGGGACATCAGTGTGCCTGACAATAGAGTCACCTATTGCTAGTGTACTGGGTGTGTTGTTATGCCTTAAGGGCTGTGGTTGCGTGGCACACTGACTTTGTGAAGTATGTGATACGTGGTTGTTGTTTGAGGGTGGAGGTTGCTTGAATGTCTGCTTTTGAGGTCTCTGCTGCTTAGGCAGATTTTTATTTAAAGCCTCCGAGTATGTTTTTGTATTTATGTGTGTTGTTTGCTGGTGTATTTATGACTGTTTTATGTGAGACTGGAAGTGTGGTGCAAGTGTTTCCCCTTCACCTCCTGGCTGGCTGTTCCAGCCTTGGGTTGAGAGAGCTTGGCCTCCAGTTTGGCTGTATAGTTGCATCTCTCACATACCTTTGTGTTTGTTGGAAGGAGGAGAGGGTTGTCCGTGTACATGAGGCAACTGTAACATTGCCTCAAGATTCCCAGATTCACCAGCTGGACTGGAGAGTAAACCTGAAACTGCCCTTTGGACATGCCTGTATGGGTAACTGAACTGTTTTACTGACTGCCCAGTAGGGACGAAATAAAACAAACAATCTGATTGAATTCTACAAACAGATTTCTCAGGCTTTAGATGATTGTATGACAACAGGAGGAGTGTACTTAGATGTAATGAAAGCATTTAATTCCTTACTCGATTTGGTTATAGACAGAGCATTGGTAAATGCTAACATTAACCCATACATTAAACATAGGGTTATGTCTTGGTTATCCAGATGACTGCAGTCATCTATTATCCATGGCAGAAATTCTGAGTTTCTAGCTGTCAGTACTGGTGTTCCAGAGGGAACTGTCTTGGGCCCAGTATTTGTTTAACATTTTTTAGAAAAAGTCATAAAAATATTCAGGAGTGTATCCAAAGAGTCTGGTAGGTAATTAGCTGGCAACAGGGTAACCTTAGCCACATAGACTATGATGTAACTTAGTCTATCCATGGTGGCTATGCATACTAAGCTTTGAAGGCTCTAAAACAAGAGACAAATCTTTCCTCCTTATCTGCATTCTACATAAATAAGTAACAAAAAGAAAAAGACCTCAGCTCAGAAGAAAAACACACTGAAACACTCAGATCACTCCGCTCATGAAGAAACATGAAACAGCATGCACACACAAAAAATAGTAGCAGCAATGCTAAGCAGCTACAAAAAGATCAAAGTGCTGCAAAAAGACTGATGGTGATGTATTCAAATGACATAAATTACGTTAAGTATGCAATATTAAAATACCTACTGCCATTCCAGTCAGATTTCAAAAGAGAAAGAATATTTAAAGGTTTAAATAAAAGGAATCGAAATGACAGGCTGAAATTTAAGATAATGCCAACATTTGCAGTTTTGTCTTTCAGTTTAAGTTTGTTACTAACAAAGAAGTATGGATTATTTTGTTTCCTTAGTGCCCCCACTTGAATGCCTCTTCAAAGAACAGCGGTGTACATAGATGACAGAAAACCTTAATCAACAAGGCTCAAAATTCCAAAAGCAATTTGATTTTTAATGGAACAAATAAACCAAGGACACTTTTGTAAATATATATAAATACAGCATTTCAAATCATGGATATGATGTTGAGGGGTATAAAATGAGGGACTGCAACAATATCATAAATACATACACACACATCATATGTGCTTACTGCTTCTGTTTAATCCCACTAAAACAACCTGCTCAGAACAAAGCAATTGTATGAGACCACAAATCATTGTTTTGGGGGCTTTCTCCTTTCTTATGTATTGTAAGATGGTGAAGTTGCTATAAAGAAACTCAGGGGGCCAGGAAGTGCTCAGGGGCTTGCCCTCCAGAGATGTTTGATTTGGTTTCAGGTTAACAACAGGTTTTGAGGTTGTCCAGCTCAGGATTTCAGGTGCAAGCATTGTTTTTTGTTACTAGTTTTTAAAGCAGAAGATTCGCGCGCACACATACACACAAACTTACTTTTACACAGCATTGCTATAAATGGTAGGCCGAACTCTTTTTTTGTGACAAAGCATAGTTATCATGTGCAGTTGGCCACATCAAACAGAATTTGCCACGTTTTTGCAAAGAACATGTTGGGAAACAAATACTTTTAGCTCAGCATTCAGATTATTGATATAAGTAGTTATTTTACACATAGTTTTACTTGGGAAATTGTAGTAAAATATTTGATAATCTAAATGATAAATGATGAAAAATGTAAGCAATAGCATTATAAAAAGATGCAAAACGATATGAATTGCAGCATTTTAATGCTGCATATCTACCTTTCATAAGTGTATGAAGACATCTGAACAAGTTAATGGTGACAGTTAAGATTTATGAAAACTGTCTCATCTCTACAATACATTTTAGTGCAGAATTATTTCAGTTTTATAATGAACTTATTTTTGTCAACATAGATCAACTAGTAATATGTTTTAGTTTAAAACTAATGAGAATTCATTTATAATACTAAAATATTATGTTTATTATAGGTTTATCTAGCTTTCTCACATATTGTGAAGATATGCTGATATGTGGTCAACTGGTGTGTGCATCTTCTGCTTGGAAAGCAACAATAAAACAATGCTTGTAACTCAAAGCCATGGCTGTACAACCGCAAAACCTACTGGCAACTTGTGTGTGAGGGCATGTATATGTTTGCGTGTACATTGGAGTACAATTTAAAATGGACTAGTATCATTTCCAGGACTGTTTTTCTGCCTTTTGCCCCTGACTGCAGGAATAGATTAGGAATCCCACATAAATGTGAACAGGAGAGCAGGTACCGGAAAATGAATGGAAGACTAATATTCTCTTGGCTTTTTGCCAACAGAGTTTGCCCACATTTTTGAAAATATGTGTTTCTCTTTAAACCATGTACTGTACAGTATCTTTTTTATTTTGACATTGCACTATCAGTTTTTATTTTATTTAACATTTGAAACATGCTCTGGGGGAAAATACTTGAATTAGGATGAGCCTGTATTACTTAAACAAATAAGACAACAAATGATCTGCCATTTCAGTGCACTTCATTGAGAATCTTGTAATATACTGCAAGATATGTAGTACCTCAACACAGGCTCCACAGTACTGTGAACTGTTCCAGCAGAGCTATGTTGTTTTCTGCAATATTTAACATGCCTGACTGCAGTCGAACATTATAGACAGAGTAACTGGTATATAGTTATCAACAGTGGAATGGGGAATTTGAAGCAGCAAAATCACAATTAAAACTGCTCTTTCACATGAATTACACACAGACTCCAAGAGTCTACTAACAGAAAGTACAGTTGTGTACCTACCATAAATGTGGATGTTCGAGTGTATTCACTGTTGCAGCCATTACACTTGGGTTATCCTGCTGGCAGGCTACCCGCAGTCGGCCTGAATTCCAAAGTCTTGGTCCGGCGTCGGTTGCTGTCACCTCTTCCCTGACGTCAGTGCACCAGGGGTATAAAAGATGCAGCCGACGCCATTTTCTTCAGTTTTTCTTGCCCCAGATGTCAGGTGCTCCCAAAAGGGTAGGTTAAAAAACAATGCTAATAAAAACATGCACTAAAAAAAAAAACAATACCTTCATCTACAAGCAAATACACCACATAGGTTGTATAGGATAGAGAAGTACAGATAAGTCCCAGCAAAGAAAGGGGGCTGGTGGGTGGGTAACCTGGACTGCAACAGTGAATACACTCGAACATCTACATTTATGGTAGGTACACAACTGTACTATGTTCATCGTGTTTCACTGTTGCAGTCATTACACTTGGGTTGAATCCCAAAGCTGAGGTTGGGCGGCTGGGTCTAAATAGAAATAGGAGTGGCTATAAGGCCCTGCAAGACTGCAGTGGCAAAGCCTGTCCTGGATTTACAGTAAAGAGGCAAGTGGTAGTGCTTAGTAAAAGTGTGCACTGAAGTCCAAGTTGCAGCCTCCAAAATATCCTTGGTTGGTACTCCTCTGAGGAAGGCTGCTGAGGTGGCTGCTGCCCTGGTAGAATGTGGTCTAATGCCCTTAGGCACTGATTTACCATGTTGTGAATAGCAGAAACGAATGCAGTGTCCTATCCATTTTGAAATAGTCTACTTTGCAATGCTTGTAACTCTGAGACTCTTCTTGCTGAAGTTATTGCTAGGAGCAGAGCTGTTTTCCATGATAAGAATTTTATCTCAGCTGTATTGGCTGGCTCAAAAGGAGGCAGTGTGAGTTTTTCCAAGACAAAATGGAGGTCCCATGCAGGTATTGGTGCTCTCCTTGGAGGTCTTATGTTTTTGGCCCCCCTTGAGGAACTGCCTAAGCAATGGATATGAAAAAATAGGTGGGTCTGTATTGTAATGAGCTGAAATGGCAGAAGCATGGATCTTAATTGATGAGAAGGATAGACCTTTGTCCAGCATCTCAGTTAGATATTGTAAAATCTGAGGAATATTTGGAACGAGCATGTCAATTCCTTGTGCCTGGTTCCAAGCACAGAATCTCTTCCATTTTCCTGCATAAGATTTTCTGGTGCTGGGCCTCCTGGCCTCCAAAATGACATCCATAACCGCTTTAGATAGAGGTGTATTCTGAATGGTTACAGTATCCGCCATGCAGCTAGATTTAGAGTTCTGAGTTGGCTGTGCAGGATCTGATTGTTTTGTTGGGTCAGTAAATGAGGAATTTGAGGCAATGTCCAGGCTGGGCTTTGGGACAAGCTCCTTAGGATTGTGTACCAGTGTTGGCATGGCCAATCCGGGGCAATCAGTATCATTTGTGGCTTCTCTTGTCTGACCTTTAGGAGTACCTTGGGGAGGAGAGGCAGTGGAGGAAAGGCATATACTGTAAGGTTGTTCCAGCTGAATGACAGAACATCCACTTTCCATGCTTGTTTGTGATAAGTCCTTGTGCAGAATCTCTGAAGTTGGCAGTTGTGAGGGGAGGCAAAAAGATCTATGTCTGGGCGTCCCCATTTCCTTGTTATCATGCTGAAGATTTGTGGATCTAGTTTCCACTCGTGAGGGTCCATGAGGTTTCTGCTTAGTTCATCTGCCAGAGCATTTGTTTTTCCTGGCAGGAATTGTGCTTGCAGGTGTACTTGGTAAGTCAATGCTGTGTGCCACAAAATCATGGCTTGTCTGCAGAGGGGGTAGGAATGTGTGCCCCCCTGCTTGTTTATGTACCACATGACTGTGGTGTTGTCCATCTTTATCAGCAGCTGTCCTGGATGAAGTAGGTCTTTGAAGGCTGTCAGGGCATTTTGTACAGCTAGCATCTATTTTTGATTGATGTATAGATGCCTTTGGCTTGGAGGCCATGTGCCCTGAATACATTTTCCTGCCATGTGGGCCCCCCAGGCATAATCTGATGCATCTGTTGTTAGTGTTTGCCTGGCTGTGGGTAAAGTGAATGGCTGTCCCTTGTTGTGGTGACAG
Organism: Protopterus annectens; assembly: GCF_019279795.1. NCBI lineage: Eukaryota > Metazoa > Chordata > Ceratodontiformes > Protopteridae > Protopterus > Protopterus annectens. The sequence continues at coordinate 475,219,757 of NC_056750.1, forward strand.
GCCTGCGCCCACCATCGAAACTCCTGTTGCAGGCAGGGAATGAGGGAAATTAATGATTCCAGGCTGTGGCAATGTTGTCCAATGTGAGTCCAAACACTTTTTAGGTACCATTGTAGTTTCCTCATATGCAGTCTTGCATATGGAATCAGCAGAATGCAGGAGGCCATGTAGCCCAGAGCCTGCAGAATTTTTCTTGCAGATAACTGGGTCTTTGTTGCCATGTTTTCAAAGTAAGAAGTCAGATGCCTTTGTTTGTCTGGCATGAGATAAGCCATCTGGGCAGTTGTATTTAAGCTTGCACCCAGGAATATTATCTATTGAGAGGGTACTAGTTTTGATTTCTTTTCGTTTACTGTGTACCCTAGGCAAATTAGTAATCTTTTTACAAATGCCAGATGCTTTAGCAGAATGTCTTTGGCCTCTGCTTGAATAAGGCAGTCGCCCAAGTAGAGATATACTTGAATTCCTCTTTGTCTGAAAAATGCAGTTACTGGTGCCAGGCATTTTGTGAAGACCCTGGGCACAGTAGATAAGCCAAAGGGCAGTGCAGAGAATTGGTAGTGCATTGAGCCAGCTATGAATCTGAGGTATCTTCTGCAAGATTGTCTAATTGGGACATGCAGGTATGCCTCTTTGAGGTCCAAAGTTAAAAGCCAAGCCTTTTTGCCCAGCATGGGCAGAAGCTGCTACAGAGTCAACATTTTGAATTTCGGAACGTCCAGAAAGGTATTTAGAATAGACAGGTCCAGAATTGGTCTCCATGCTTTGTCCTTTCTTGGTACTAAGAAAAGTCTTGAGTAAAATCCTTGTCCCTGCTCTTGTTGTGGCACTGGCGGAATAGCCCTCATGTCCATGAGAGATGAAATTTGGCTTTGTGCCTCTCCCCATTGATTGTGTGGCAGGTCTGGCATACCTTTTGCCTTTTGAAGGGTGTGAAAGTGGAACCTGTAGCCCTGAGAGACTATATTTAAGACCCATTTGTCCTTGGTAATCATGTGCCAATTTTGTGAAAAAAGTGCTAGCTTTCCCCCTAAGGGTGCTGCCAAAATATAAATGCTTGACATTGGCAGAGGGAAGTCATTGGGACTGTTTTTTATATAGCTGTGATTTGTCTTCTCCAATTTTGGAGGTAGAAGCACCTCACTGTTTAGGCCTGTAAGAGCCCTGGGGCTGTTGTCTGCCTCTAGGGCATCTGTATCTGTCTCTTTGTGGCCTGTCTGACACAGGAAAGGATCAATTCTTAGAAGGCCAGTTCCTGCTAAATCTGGGTGGCTGCACCTGTAAGAAATCCTTCACTGTCTGCATAGATTTAGCTTTATCCTCCATTTTCTTCAACACCTCTTCTGCCTTAACACCAAACAAAGTATCATGCTGTAATGGAGCATCCAATAGTTTTGCTTTAACATGATCAGGCAGAGTCTGTTATTTTAACCAAGCATGCCTTCTAATGACAGAGCCTGTTACAGCGGCCCTGCAAGAGGCCTCCAGTGAATCATAAGCACATTGCAAAGTATGTTTTCACACTTGTTCAGCTGCATGCAATAAATCCTGCAATTCCTTGTTCTCAGTACATTCAGAATTTGTCAACATTTTCCGTTTTAACAGAGACATTAAATATTGCTGATATTTAAGCATATGAAACTGACAATTTAAAGCCCTTACAGCCAAGGTAGCAGAAGTGTAAACTTTTTTCCCCCCATCTGTCCAGTGCCCAAGAATCTCTATCTGAGGGGACAGGGTTTTTTGCAGTAGCAGCCTTGACCCCTTTGGGACCCTGTGAAATAGTTTCTCGGTCAGCAACAGGGTTTTTAAATAGAAATTTATGAGAATCTGGAACCCTGTAGCATCTGTCTGGCTTAACAGGTGCAGGAGGTAAAGAGTCGGGAGACAGGCCGGACTCTGAAAATACATCATCTACAATGTCTAGAACAGGAGGAATAGCAAGAGGTCTGTGCTGAGGTAGTAAAAGAAAGTCTCTGAGCCTTTTCTTCAAATCTGAATAATCCTGGCTCTCCCAGTGGAAATGCTCCCTCATGGTATGCAAGGTTTCCCCAAATGAGTAATCCTCAGCAGGAGAAACTGAAGGAATAGATTCTTTAGCATCAGAATCCTCATAGGAAGGAATAAAGTATCTTTGTTCTGAAGAGGAGTCAGAGGAAATGGAAACCTGATCAGAAGAATCATATTCAGTGTCTTGCCTAGGCCTCTTATCAGGAGGGGGATAGGAATCCCTGATCAAAGTAATTAGGTCTTCGGCCATTTTGAGCATCTGTTTCTTAGGCATGGAAGTCTGTCCTGGAGAATGCTGTACTTGTTTCCTTGTCTTTAAAACTGTTTTAGTCTTTGTCTTTGATGCTGAAGTTGGCTTGATGTAAAGCTGTGTAGGTCTGAAAACACCCTCAGAAGCCGATGCCTGCTCAGCGGCTCCGGAACCATCTGAGGGATTAGTTTCCGAAGGCCCAATACCTTGAGTATCCAGAGGTCTAGCTGTCTCCACGTGGGAGTCAGAGGTAGCCCGTGGCTCTGAGATAGCGGGTGTCAGGGGCTGCGAAAGTGCTTCACTGAGAACCGGCGACTGGCCTAGAAGAGACTTCATCGTCGGTTTTGGACCACGGATGCCTGTCCTTTTCTTTTTCCTTGCGCTTTTTATGAACTCCGGTTGTCGGCTGTTCCAACGTCATTATGTAGTTAAACCTTCGGCCAAAGTAATGAAAAGCAAAATCGTACCGACACTTAATAGTTGGTTAAATCTAGCACAAAACCGACAACTAGCAACGTCGTGGTCAGGGCCTAGGCAAGGAATACAGTAAGAGTGAAAATCCTTATGAGGTATTTGCTTCCCACAAGAAATACAATTGTTAACTTTTTCTGACATCGGTCTGGAGCAAGAAAAAAGTTTCCCCAACGGGGTACTTAGCTTTATAGAAGACTTCGGATCTGAAATTCTATTTCAAAAATCTTAGGAGTCGGCCGACCGGCACTTGCAAACTGCTTTTGCTTCGGGCACCGCATGGCAAGAAAGACAGAAGAAAATGGCGTCAGCTGCATCTTTTATACATCTGCCGCACTGACGTCAGGGAAGAGGCAACAGCAACCGACGCCGGACCAAGACTTTGGAATTCAGGCCGACTGCGGGTAACCTGCCAGCAGGATAACCCAAGTGTAATGACTGCAACAGTGAAACACGATGAACATCATGCAGCAATATTGTCACCATACATGAATACAAGGCAGGCAAGATTTCATCTCATCATCACAAAAAAGTAATGGCATTATCACAACAATCAATTTCAGCAGTCTTTGCAAAACATAATTCCCTACATTTGTTATATATGTTAACAAAGAAAAGTCACATAACAGTCCTTTCAATTTTATAGCACTCAAAGTGTGGGAATCAGCTTATTTAATAATTTGTAAAGCCACATTACTCAGTCAAAGTCACAACAATGACAAAACAAATAAAAATCCCCCAAAGCCGGCTCTTAAAAATGCAAAGAATACGTCAATGTAACTGGATGCCGATTTATTCCACCAGGGCCAGTGTTAGCATTTTGGGGGCCCCCAGCAAATGTCAAGTTGGGGGGCCCCCTAGGCACTTCCAGTATAAGTATCATTCTGTCAGTGCCACCCCTGCTAAGAAACCTTTTAGCTTGTGCTACAAACTTTTAGGAGTAGTACGTACCGACAGACCTGTAGCTACAAGTTCTTACATTACAACAGGCCTATGTACCACACTATGTTGACCTGTCTAACAAAGGGACACTTACAGTTAGTGGCATTTAGTTGTAACAATGATATACTGCAATAACTCTATGTACAGGTCTGGAATTAAATGAACTGATGACTAGGCCTACCATTTCAAAACCCTTTGCACACACCCCAGTCCTCTCTTCTGAGCCCCCCCCCCCCCCTTTTGGGCTCCCCATAGCATGCACATTACTTTTTTTTCCCTTTTCTCACATTTTGCTTTACTCTTAGCTTTTTCAAGAAGCCATAATTTTCTATATGCTTTGAAGTGCATTTTAAAGTTTTTTTTTTCTTTTTACACAACCTTTTCATCCAATAATAGCTTGAACAGAAATTATGATTAAGGAAATAAATTCACTGTTGCTGTTCAACTTTAGTTTTCCTTGCATCCTTTCAACACTCCTTTCCCGAACAAGACAGCCCAGTCATAATCATTTAGGAAATAACTCAAATAAGCAAGGGTCAAGAAGCCGTAGGGTTACAGGTGGTCTGAGATGCATTTTAGAGCATATTCTCAGCATTTTACTCCAATGGTGGCCTAAAGAAAAATCACGAAAAACAAAAGAATTTCAGTCTTATTTTTTTCTTTAAATTGCCTTAGCCATATATTTCAAGTGACTGCTGATATACATATACATAGCATGCTTCCTCACTCCTAACCCTCAAAGTCAGCCCCATGTATATGTGCCTGATGTGTGATTGTGAGAATGATTTCAGTAATATATTCTAAACTGTTGGTCCTAGACAGTACACCACCCCTACACAAGCTATAGTAACCTTTTTTTTTTACACTTCTGAGGTCTGTGAGAAAAGTAAATAAACAATGACCACACTATTCTCAGCTCAAACACAGGCTCTAATGACTTCATGTGCATACGACTTAAGGTTTGACTGTGATGAAAATTACAGTTGTAATAACCACACAATCCCTAGCCCCCCATAACCTACAGCAGATTTCTGTACAAACACACATTTAAGCAGGGCTGTTTTTAGAATGGGTGTGGTTGAAACCAAAGGCTATTAACAGCTTTATCCTAAAATGGTCATATTTCAGCACCGTTCAGGTTAAACTGCTCAGTCAGAAAACTGATACATTTTTTTCTCCTGATTTTCCATCAGCCAGCAACAGCGTTTGTGGGGGTCCCCACAGAGTCAAAGATGATTAAGGGAGCCCCCAGTATCCATTTCTACAGTCTGGTGAGTGATGGCCACCAGACTCCAAGAAGATCTAAGTGTTTGAATGTTCTGTGATAAATTTTATGTCTTACTTTTGAAATATAATTATTTGTTAGGTACATTTTTTTTTTACTGATACCCAGAAGAATAATGTTTGTGTCCTGGCATTGTTGGGTGTGTGCACATATAAAAATCAGTGGCAGACACACACAAGCATAAGCCATAGTGGTACTAGTTTTGTACTTATTTCAGTAAACAGCAATACACTGTGCAACACTGGTACCGCCACACCAGATCAGTAACTGCTGTTTAGCAGTCATTGAACAGCAGCAGAGGTAAGTCACTTATTTCCCTCATTGAGGAGGGATGCATACCTGTCACTGTCCCTGATTTCATAGACCTTCCCTGATTTTGTTCACACTTTTGCTTTTTCCTTCATAAAAAGTTTGATTTGGTGGTAAATCGTTCAGGATTACAAACAGTCAATCAATCCAGACATTTGAGTTTTATAATTATTGTCCAAAAAACGTGTTGATGCAAACGGTGTTATTCTATTAACTTTTTAAGCAAATTAGAGTAATATTTAAAATGTAATCCTGATTCTGAGCCTTTATTCTATTATTTTTGGGAATGCACTGAATTCTTAAGCAAATAAATTGAGAATTATAGTATTTGGTGTTCTGCTTGTATTTATAAAACTCCCTGAAAGAGAAAATCATCCCTGATGATCGGAAGTATCAGTTCTTCTTAAAATCCTAAATTTGCACCGAGATAAGTCACTCTGGGCTGCTGATCTCTCGTGCATACCTTACTCATGTTCATTATCAACTTCATCCTAACAGGGTCATATCACAGCCCTGCCCAGGTTAAAGAGCATAATTAGTAAATTAATAAAGTTTTTCTTCCTCATTTTTCCCCAAACAGCAGCAGCAGCTTTTGTGGGGCCCCCACACAGTCAAGGATGATTAATGGGGGCCCCTGCAGCCACGGGTATAGCAGGAACCTAAAGCTTGCTATGTAGTTAATTTTAATGGAGAAAATGTCCAACAGCAGGGGTTAACTATGTCAGTGGTAAAAGATTTAATGGAATTCTGATGCCTGTTAGTTGACAAAACACTGTTAATACAACCAGAAATATATCTGAATTTTAAAGGGGATGTAAATAAGAGTTATTACCCATGTGGTTTATTACGTATACAAAAATGCTGTACTAGCTTTTGTTGGTTTGACAGACATGTTACAAAACATCAGAATAAGATAACTTGCTATGGTTGGGGGCCCCCAGTAACCGCAGGGTTTGCTGGTGTCTAAAACCGGTTATAATTCCACTCTAATAAAACAAATGAAGAGCTTTCATCATAAAATCACATTCACTGCATAAAATACTTCATCAAACTTCATAACTGATGTTTGAACGCTTTAAATGCACACGGTGTAAGTCACATTACCAATCAGGTGACACCACATACCTCTTCTGCTTTTTCTTTAAAACCCATTTATGATTAAACCTAGTATTTAATCCCTTACTCCCAACATGCATCATGTAAAATCTTCCATTTAGACTGCTTATAATTTAAATCATCCTCTCTATGCAACCCCCTTATAATTATTGGATCATGATCCAAAACATCAAATAAAAAACTTTTAAAACCTACGCATTTTCAACATGTCTAATATAGCATTTTAGCTATCTCTTCTTTTAATAGCCTCCATATGCTTGAAAATCATGTTTTTTTTTTAGTTTCCTTTAAGTGTTTCCAATGTAAAAACTGTCACGTTATCCATGTTGCATAAGCTATATGATCTGCTTTACAAGTAAATCCTCCTGGTAGAAGTAAGTATAATTATTTTTTTTTAATCTCAGAATCTGAATGCTGAGCACTGGCAGCTTACTTCAATATGAATATAACAATAATTGTAAATGGCATTTCATACTACTTAATAACTACTAAGCTTTGATCTAATGGGTTGCTCACCAAATGGTTAAATGCAAAGCAAGATCTCCAGTTTTCTTTATCCCATAGTCTAGGCTGCAGGTTAAGTTTTGACCTATAGCTCAAGGTACAGTTGCATTCAACCATACTAAAGAGCTTTGCAGCATGAAAGAGCAACTTGTGTTGATTTTCCAAAACTGTGTCACACTGCAGAAGAAGATACATCTACTCACATGGCCTGGTTTTATGGATGCCAAAGCAAAATGTATCCTGTTTGCAAAAGGCAAGAGTCAACTTCTGTTAATAAAACAAATAAAGATTACCTACTCTGCCATAATCCTCATACAATGTAATTTTCTGAAGGAAAATCTATGTAACACATCACTCTGTGGTCTATGTGATTTATTCACTTATGCAAATATATCTAGTCATTTATTAAGATAAAACTATACCTCAAACTCAGCTTGTTTCCCCAAAGTTTATATTCCTCCCCAGAGCATGATCCTTATACTTCCGCATATTAAAGTTGTCTGACTTAGCAATTTTCCCCCTCTTTGGAATTACTGCCCCATTCACCTTTCTTAATGCATACCATGCTGGGTATGAATGAATCCTCATGATGTTTTCTTTAGAAAACTCTCTCCCTTTGTCCTACATTATTTTTGTTAGTACACCTGAATATTTCTTGCTGAGTAAAGACACAAAGAAGGCATTTGTATTTTTTTAATTCATACCTGCTGGGTATTCAAGCATAAAATTCACAGTTCTTTTACTGTGTACTGTCATTAGCAGTTGTATTTTCCCAGAATTAGTGCAAATAAACCGACACCGTAAAACTCCACTGCCAATCATGAGTGGACATGCGATCCGCTGTGGCGACTCCTAACTGGGAAAAAGCCGAAAGAAGAAGAAATGCAAATAAACCTATTGAGCAATTCTGAAACCTGAAGGTGAATAAACTTGATAACCACTGAGCACCACTTCACTAATTAGTGGAGTTCTGTGGGTCAGGGAATGTAACAGTCTGGCTGGCTTTGGGAACAAATTGAGGGAGACATGAAGCAGAACTTACAAAATGTCACATTTTAAAAATCTTATCTCAGCAATTTCTTTATATCTTTGCAATCGTTTTGATTATGTAACTAACACACACACACACAAAGTGTAACTAGAGATGTAAGTACATATTTTAGCTTATTTTCAGATTCCGATATGTTACTAGTGTTTTCATATATCCTTGGGTAATTTACTTCAGATAATTAACATATGAGTGTAAAACACAGAATGGCCATATTGGCTGAAACTATTAGTCTGCTTTTATTAAGCCCCTGATAGGCAATCTAAGGCTTTAGAAAGACAATAACTCACCAGGAATTAATGGTTAAGAGCTGCAGCAAGCAGTAATGAAAAAAAGAGGCGTAGAATCAAGTGTACTTTTAAAATCAAAGCCCTTCAACCCTCTGATAAGATCACAGTGATGACCCTCCAAAAAAGGAGTAGGCAGATTTTCATATTTGTGGCAGATATGATCAGGTTTACTGTCAGTGACAGTTAAGAAGGCACTAAACAGAACATAACCACAGAAAAATAGGGAAAGTAGCTGTGATGTGATGAGGACATGTCTTGAGCTGAGTAGAAGATAATCACTGTGATGACATGGGTCAGCCCAAATGTTTTCAGCACATTTTTATAGTAAAATTGACATGCTTGTTTAGTGATAAGGATTATCAATAACACCCCAAGTTCTTGATATTGTCAATACAGCTAGAAGTGCCCAGCAGTCCTAGTGAACATGGAAACTAGTGACAGTTAATGCACAGTAAAATTGCATTGTGTCTCCCAACATTCAGCAACACACATGAATTTCTAACCCAAATTTTAAGGTGAGAAAGTCCACCACTATGTTTTCCATAATCAAATATAAGACTCTGTCCTGCGTATCTTTTTAAGCTCACTATTAAAATGGAAATTCTATGCTGAAAGTCTACTTTGCAGTTTCTCTGAAATCATCATTATTTCAAGAGATTAAGCTTTACTCATAACTCTGCTACATGATAATAAAATGTTAAAAATGCAGAGTGAGATAATAAAGTAGTGTTATCACTAGACTTAAAGTTTTCCCCATTTTGTTCTTAACCTGCAAAATCTTCACATGTTAAGAAGAACTTGTAACACATAATGGAAAAGAAAAGTGGCTTCAGTGGAAACTTGTCTCTGTGACAGTATAGCTTTCATCAAATAAATGTACAATGTGTCACAGCAGGACTTTTTATGAATTCTTACACTTTGATGAACCGTAGGCAGAACTGTAGCCAGGTACAACATGTTGATTTAATAATGCATTTACATTAACTATCTGTACAAAGCATGCTGCGAGTCAAGAAGGCAGTGAGAACAAGCATTTAAAACAATTTAGCATTGTTTAAGAAATTTAGAACAGATATGGAAACCGAGAAAATCATACTCCTCCCATTTGTTAGTTACATAATAAACATCTGACATTTCATTTCAAAATCAGAAGAAGCTATAAGCTGCAAGTACAAACATTTGGAAACACTATTCATAAATCCTACAATTGAAGACTGGAAATGTAATTTGTCTGAAATAATTCTTCTTTTGTTAACTTTTGCTATGGTGGATATATACAGTCCCACAACAAAATGAGCAAAGCACTGGATAATTTGTTTACAGGATGCTGCAGGACAAATGGTTTCCTAATGACAAAGTATGTATATGTCATATTTTCATAAGTCTACTTCAATCAAAGCACTTCAAACATGACTCCTGAACAAACTCAGACATTTATTACTCTCCCACAGGAACATTAGATTTATGTCTTGAATCATGAAGACTCCAGAATACTTTAGCAAATGCAACAGGCTACAAAGTACAAGCACAGAGATGCTTTGCACGATACATCAGTAGGGAAGTGTCTTAACTGTTCTTCATCATTTCTTTAAAGTTTTTTATGTGATTCAGGCAGCACAGCAGGAATGAAACATCAGACAGCATGATGCCACGTTCAGGCCCTGTCCCTGTTCTATGGGCAGTACTGACTCACACTGTAGACTCTGTAGTTGCCATGGAAACCATATACTCATAGCTCCTGCCAGTTGATGAGTTACTAATTAGGTGGTGTTGCGACTGTGCGCCTCCTTGACTACAACAAGGTCTGATTTGGTTCTGCATGAAAGTCTATAGCTGGATTGTACCAGCAGCAGAGTTATATGCAGATAGATTAAGAAATACCATGGGAAATATCACCGTAAAAGTAAATATCAATAAAAGAAAAAACAAATGTAACAGACGTATTGCAGAACACTTCCCAATGTTTAAGAAAACAGCCTCCCCTTGCAAAAAAAATCAGCAGTTTAACTTCCTAAACAAATAGTCTTGATAGCTATATTTGGAAGTTGAAAATGTTAGCATTGGGTTACAGTAGACAAGTTTAATGATGGCCATTGCATCAGTAATTTGACAATCAAACTTATGAACCGGTGATGCTAGTATGCAGGAACAGCTTCCTGTTTAAACAAAATGTGATCCAGTCAATGCTTGGTTTTGGGCCAAAAGGCAAATGCCACTGGATCTGAGCATGAGGACATAGATGCTGAAATGTAGTCCCACTGGATTAATTCTCAGTAGGTATGATTCAACAGCTACCTATTCATAATCACCACTAACAAGCAATGCATTGTCGTCAAATCTACCGACACTTTGTGATCTACCAAAGATGTGGAGCTATTTGGCAAAAATGTATTCAAATAAATGTACATTTACGAACCTTTGACATCACTGCTGTAGCTCACTAAACTAACATTCTAATGTGTTGTACTTTTGCAGCATCTCTGAGGAGGCTCCATTTTGTTACTTTGTAATACATTTGAACTAAATCTCCCACCTAAACATGCATGCCAGCTACCTACAGGTTTATTAAAATAATAAATAACTCAATAGTCACCTGGACAATGCTCAGTTGGTTAGTTCATTTATTTCAAGTTTCCCAAAATATGCAGTTACAAAACAAGAACAGAGAAGAATAAAAGTGCTTTTGTGGATAGTGGGTAGATGCGTAGGAATGGTTGCCCTTTACTGCCTCTTGGACCTGCACTGGGCAAAAGGTCCAACTGACTTTGGGAGGGTTAAAGAATGGCAGCCAGACAGGAAAACAGTACACACATGCATGGACACACGTACTCACAAAAACACACACACACACGCACACACACACACACACACACACACACACACACACACACACACACATATATATATATATATATATATATATATATATATTATATACATACACACACACACACACACACACACACACACACACACACACACACACACACACACACACACACACACACACACGCATAAAAAAATTAAGTCTTGCAAGAGTGATATGCTTTAAGGCTTTTTCTCTGTTAGGTCTGGTTTACCTCTTAGAGAATTAGTGCCCTTTCATAATATGCTAGAGTCCTGTGCTGTCCAACAACATGTCCACTTCATGACATATAAAATGTCCACTCTACTTCCACAAGCATGCACTTGAAGTATACACTTAGCATAGCATAGTCAATGATTTTAGTACTTTGGAAGGTTTAGGTGTGTGGGCATAATGGTAAAAAGGTAGGGTACACTGTATCACTTGCTTACTGTGCTTACGTTAGGCCACTATAAATGTGGCCAAACTAATGTTTTTTTTTTTAGTTAGGTATAAAATCAGAATTGTTTCTGACCACTTTCCAGAGTATTAGAGGCTAAGTCCATGAGTTGTCTCTCTCCCTACAGTACAGCATAACATTAAGGTTATCTTTTAACCTTGTTGTGCTAGTCAATACATTTTTCTGACTGACACCTCTGGGATAGCAGTTAGTATTAAGTAAAATGTCACTATGTGGCGAAATACTTAGTGCTTACTGACATATGTGAGCTCCATGGTGGGGCATATGACTACACAGAGGTCATACTAACAACAGATTAAAGATAGTACTTTTCAAGATAAATTTCAAGCTAGTTTGCCTATATTTTTTAAAAATGTCATTGCTTTTAGATGACTGTTGATTTAGTACATTAAATTATCAAATGTTACAAATACTGCACTATAGTAAACAAGCTAAAAAGGAAAACACTGCAAAAGAAAGTTGAGAGAAAAGCAAAAGGTTATGGCCACAAAGAAATCATAAAGAACATAATGACAAGTACTCCATAGTTCAAAAGAACATGACAAATAGATTGCTCTGCTTCCTGACGAGTGCAAACTGTATAACAAACCAACCTGCTTAGCATAGCTGGGTGCAATTCCCATTCACTGTGTTCCACAGGAAATCACTGTCAGTACAGTTTCTAAGTGTGTGCTGGCTTTGATTTTATCCTTTCATTTGGAAAATTTTGCCCTTTGCCATGTTTGCTCAACTGTGGACTTGGTATATACAAGTTTGTGGGCTGAGTGTCCCAAAGCAAAAATACCATGTTGCCCAGCAAAAGCACTTAAAGGTTTTTGTGTGTGTGTGTGTGTGGGGGGGGGGGGGGGGGTTGATTTCCAACAGTTGTTTTAAATGAATTGTTTGGTCACAATACCAAAAAAAATAGAATACAAGATGAAAATTGCATACTGGTTTCTAATTTCTACAAAAAGAAAAAGATTCCTAATACAGTCAGTAATACTTTAGTTTATTGTTTCTAGCAATTTATATACAGCACTTTTATTGTAATCTGCATGGGTAACTGATTTGTTTGCAGTTAAAGCATTCTGTATCTTTACAAATCTTTATCTGTTTAAAAACTTTCATTTTGTGGCTTTCTCTAGTGCTTTGTAGGCTAATAGCTGCAGGCTAGTGGAGCTGGTTCTTTTGTGTTTTTGTAACTAAAAAAAAAAAAGTTGTTCTGGTATTTAAGCCCTAACTTTGAGAGAGTTTCTGTCTATACACACTGAACAGAGTGGATGAGAGGTGTGGACTCCAACTCTTAGTTGAGATATATAAGTATCCTGTTTTTTTTTCAATTATTTATATAGTTTATTATAGGTAGGTACTAGGCTATCGGCCCAAGGGCCCATACAAGCCTAGCCAAAAAATGTACCCCGGCTTTCGCCACCCAAGAAAATTATTTTCCTGTGCCCCTGTCAAGCAGAGCCACAGAAGTGATCCCCAGGGTGAATTTCCCATTTCCCATCCAATCATCAAGATTTTTCTTGAAGAGTGCTAATGAGGAGCTCTGTTTGACACAGATAGGTAGTCTGTTCCAGAGTATGGGAAGTCTCTCAGACAGGAATCTATCCCTCCAGCATGTTCTGTTTATTGTGGTGACAAGGTTTAGGTCCCTAGACTGTGTAGCTCGGAGGGATTGGGATTTAAGTGGAGCATGTCCAACAGCTCTGAATTTGACATAGCTTTGTATGTTAGTCAGAGATCGCCCCTGAGTAGGCGATATGCGATGGAGTAAAGCTGTATTTTTTTTAGATGGTCTGCATAGGGCATCTGTTTGAGGCCAGTAATCCTCTTTGTGAGGTATTTCTGTGGTCTTTCAAGTTGTTGTAGATGTCTTGTGATGTACATATCAAAAGGGACGTTGTACTGTATAATGGGTCTAATGAGTGATGAGTAGAGGGGAACAATGACCTCTTTTTTTCTAGATGAGAATCCTTTTGTGATGAGATGAGCCATGTAGAAGGATTTCCTGACCACTGTGGCGATGTGATTATCAAAGGAGAGACTACTGTCCACCTGTGTCTCAAGGTCTCATCACATTTTCGGCATTAAGTAGACTACCAGCTATATGGTAGTTCATGGGTACAGAGTTTTTACCAAAGGGGATGACAATACACTTTTTGGCATTGAGCTTCAGGCCATGGCTTTGACACCAGGTATCTGTCTCAGTGAGGCCCTTTTGTAGTTTGTCCACATCGTTAGGAGTTTCAATTATGGCTCCTAGTTTGCAGTCATCTGCAAACTTTGTTAGCCAAAGACCTTTTGTGTTGGCCTGCACTTCAGAGAAGTAGATACCAAACAGGAGAGGACCCAGGACTGAACTCTGTGGTACTCCACTTGTCACTGGTCTGATGTCGGATTTGGAATCCGCTACTTTCACAGTGTAAGTTCTGTCCGTGATCCAGTTGGCAACCCATCTTGTGACATAGGGATTTATACCTAGTTTAGTGAGCATATCTATAATTCCAGAGTGGGGAATGATGTCGAAATCCTTGGCGAGATCTAGATAAGCTGTGTGACCCATTTTACCCTCATCTATGGCTTTGGTGACTGCTTCAAAGAAGTCAATCAGGTTATGGAGACATGATCTGCCTTTTACAAATCCAAACTTGTAGGGTCCAGAGTTTAGAGATTACCAACGTCTTTGTTTATGAGCTCCACAATGATACGTTCCATGGCCTTGCAGACCAAGCTCATTAAGCTAATAGGGAGGTAGTTCCCAGAGTCTGTCATGGCTCCTCCTTTGTGGAGTGGGATAACCGTCGCGGTGCGCCATTCAGTGGGTACAAAGCCTGAGGTGAGGCTATGATTGAACATGGTACTTAGGTAGGGTGCCAGTTCATTCTGTAGTTTGTGTAGAATGCAGCCTAGGATATTGTCAGGTCCCATGGATGCTGTGTTCTTGGCTTTGGAGAGTGTGTTTTTTTACCTGTGCAGCCGTGATTATAGGAACTTTGCATTCTTCCGGTATAGAGATGGGCCCCCTAGGTGGTGAGAGAGGGGTAAAGTTAGCACTGAACCTATCTGCTAGGATGTTGGCAATATCAGTTGGTTCTGTATATTTAGTGTCATTGTGCTGTAACTCAGAGCAGATCTGAGTGTTCCCATTTAGATTCTTGACATAGCTATAGAATGCTTTGTTTCTAGCAATTTATATACAGCACTTTTATTGTAATCTGCACGGGTAACTGATTTGTTTGCAGTTAAAGCATTCTGTATCTTTACAAATAACTTTCATTTTGTGGCTTTCTCTAGTGCTTTGTAGGCTAATAGCTTTTATTGTCCCCACGCACCCTCCCTGTTGGTGTTTTGTGTTATACTTGGTGGCTTTGCAGTTGCCCGCCCCTACTGTAAATCTGATCTGGGACACTCCTCCCAGTCTAATGTCATTAGCTCATTCTACCTAATACAGAGAGACCATTTGATAAGGCCTTCTGTTTCTCCTTTTTTTTTTTTTTTTTTTTTTTGAAAGGGAAAAACATTTTTGCCTAAATTTCCTTATGTTCTGACTGTGCTTCTCAAACATTTTGGAAATATAGAGTGTATTTTAGAGCATTTATTATAACTGTAATTGCCTTAATATTGCTACAACTCAAGTACTCTAGGTTGCACTGCATCTGAAGGGTTTGTGTGTTTTAGCTGCTCTTCTGTATATATAGACTTCTCTGTATATGTAGACTAGCTACTTACTTTGCTGTATTACTGCCACTTAAATCGTTTTTTCAGTTGTGCACTTGCCTTGCTTTACTTAAAAAGTTTTAAATTGCTAATTTTGTAGAGTTTTTATTGCATTTACTGTATAGGACTACACACTCAAGTGTGTTAGACTTTTCTATGTTTATTTACTGTATTATTGCATTGTTTAGCCTGTTTCAACAAAAAAATATATACTATCTTGTTTGCTCGTTTCCCACCTTTTCTAGCCAGTCGATATCCCAGGCCTTGCTTGTCTCAGGACTTTATTTTCTGTGCTCAGAGCTATCCAGACCTTGCTGTGGTAGAGGGAAGTCCTACTGCCTACCAGTGGGATGGGTGAGCATTGTACTGCCTATCTAACGCTAGAGGAGTGGTTTCCAGCTCTGAAATTGTAATTTTATTAGCCTTTTTGGGCTGATTACTATCCCTTTCAACTTTCTGGCTTAAAAACGTGTGTGTTTGCACATTTTTCACATCGTGCAGCACTACGAGGCTACAGTTAAACTATTTCAGGTGCCAGAAAATCTGCTCTTCAAATTCTCCCTTAAAACTAGCTGGTTTCTCAGTAGTAGCACTAAAATCTGAACCCCTGTGACTAGCACTTGCTTTAGAATCTGCTGTAAAGCACTAGGAAGCCTGAACCTGATACAAGCACTCAGCTCTCCTTGTCAATAAGGAGAAATTAATCTTAGGCACTAAACAGCCTACAATTGCAAAGTACCTTGCAAAGGTAAGGGAAAACAGCTCTTAAACCTTACAAAAAAGCACCTAAACAGGCATGTCCAAGGGTCAGCTTCCAGTGGTTTCTCCTGTCCACCTGGTGAATCTGGGCATACTGGGGCAATGCAGCAACTGCCTCATGTACACAGACAATCTTCTCCTCCTACCACCCAACACTACAACCTGCGAGAGATGCACTTACATAGCCAAACTGGAAGCAAAGCTCTCTCTGGTCAAGACTGTGCTAGGCAGTCAACAGGAGGCTAACACCTGCATTACACCTCTAGCAACTCATAGCCCTTCAAAACCCACACCATCAACTCCCACACATAGCAACACTAAACCCACATATGCGGAGGCCCTTAACATTAACCTGCCCAAGCAACAAGGACCTCCAAAGCCGAAATGCAAACAAACACCAGTCACAACCATAGTGACACATAGCTCACAACACCAGTGTGCCACCCAACAACAGCCCCTAAGGCAAGACAATGTACCCAACACTTTAGTCATAGGTGACTCTATAGTCAGGCACACTGATGTCCCACTCACCAGGCTGAACAAGGAGAAAATTACAGTCAGCTGCCTGTCGGGTGCCAGGATCCGCCACATAACGCATGCACTCAAGTCACTCCAGAACAAGTACAAATGCGACTCTGTCATTGTCCATGCTGTAGTAAATGACTTGAGACATACCTCCCTGGACTACATGAAAAGAGACATGGAAGAGCTCTTGGATCATGTGACCCAGGCAGGTATGACCCTAGCCCTGAGTAGCATCCTGCCATCGCCCAGAATGATACCACAGTATAAGGACAAAATGATTGACTTCAACAACTGGCTAAGCTTATGGTGTCATTCAAAGGGGATCCAGTATTTGTCTGCCTGGGAAGACATGATCGACAAACCATGAGGCTTTGCCAAAGATGGTCTGCACCTGTCACCCCTGGGATTCAGGTTACTGGCTAAAGCTCTTGCCACCCCTGTAGTGCCTTTTTTAGGCAAGGTTCAAAGGATAAAACCACCACCGTAACAGATACAAGCATGCAAAATCTGAAGGTAATGCTACTCAATGCAGATGTCTAAACCTCAAAATGCACTCTCTCGAGAAACTCCTAAAAATGGAGAACATCGATATCTGTGCAGTGACTGAGACCTAGTTCAAGGCTCCAGAGAGCACCCCTGCAACACCAGGCTACAATTCTTACCACACTTTTCGTCCACAAAACCAAGACAAAAACACTAAAGGTAGAGGAGTGTCCATATTCACCAAGGGTATTCACACCTCCAGGCTAGTTGCCCAACACAATGCATCTGAAATTCTCCAGGTGCAACTAACACTAGGTAAGACTGCAATTCAAATTGTAGATTGCTACAGATCCCCCACCATACCCCAAGATTCTCACTACACCTTCCTAAACATACTGGAAAATATTAAGATACAACCAAACATACTAATACTGGGTGATTTCAACTACCCTGCCATTAATTGTGAAAACTACTCTGATACCAACTCCTTTTCCCAACGGTTCTTGGAATTCATAAATTCCAACGCCCTGGATCAACTAATCCATTGTCCCACCAGGGGCTCCAATATCCTAGACCTGGTCATAACCAACATGGGAGATAGATGCTCCACACCAGTGGTCACCCCCTCATTGGTCAGGTCTGACCATAAGCAAATCACCCTTGACATCCACATCCCACTCCCATCCCCCAGTAAGGAAACCTCCTTATAAAACTTCTCCAAAGCCAACTTCATGCTACTGAAGTCAGAAGTGACAAACTTTACAACAACCACGCAGACAGGATCTGGAAGTTCAACTGCAGAATCCTACACTAAGGCACTGTAGGAGCACATCCACTCGTGCATGATTCGTGCCATCCCAAATAGAACCAAGATGCTCTTCTCCAAAAAATGGAAGCCAATCTGGTGGTCCCCTGCTATAAACAAACTATACAACAGAAGGAAGAAACTGCTGCAGAAAAGAAAAAAATCCCTGGATGCAAACAACTCCCTCACCAGCTTCAGTAAGAAGCTGAGATCCCTCATAAAATCCTCAAAAGCTAGTTACGAAAATAAAATTGCCAAAGATTCCAAAGACAAGTGGCACACCTCATCACTAAGGGCTTTTCATCCAGAAAAAAGGAGGTCATTGTCCCATTGTACTCATCCCTCATTAGACTCATTATAGAGTATAATGCCCCATTTGGTATGTACTTCACAAGACATCTGCAACAGCTGGATAGGCCACAGAAATACCTCACTAAAATAATCACAGGCCTAAAGCAGATGCCATATGCTGACCGTCTAAAAAAACTCCAGCTATACTCTTTGGCATATCGTCTACTCAGAGGTGATCTCTGCTTAACATACAAGGCCATGTCAAACCCTGAGCTGTTGGACATGCTCCACTTAAAGAAATCCCAATCCCTCAGAGCCACACGCTCCAGGGATATAAACCATATCATTACATTGAACAAAACATGCTGGAGGGATAGGTTCCTGACCCAGAGACTCCCCATATTCTGGAATAGACTGCCCATACATGTCAAGCAGAGCACCTCATTGGCCCTCTTCAAAAGGAACCTTGATGATTGGATGGGAGATAGGAAATTCACCCCAGGGATCATGTCAGTCACCCTGCTAGACAGGGGCCCAGAGAAGTAAATATTGTGGGAAAAAATTTCCAGGGAATTGTTATGGATAGGCTTGCATAGGCCTTAGGGCCGATAGCCTAGTACCAACCTATGAACCTATATGTAAAATGTGTGGTATGGTTAATTATAAGAGCCTCGAAGTACATTACAATGAAAAAGATGCATGATTGTACTGGTTAGAATTCATATGCATATATTTTTTTCTTTTGCTGTCAACGTCTATTTAGGACCTGACTCACTACATTTCACCCATTTGTTTCTCATGGCCCTGTTTCCTAAAAGTTTCTTGTTATACATTTGAGGTAGGCAAGTCTTTAATGATCAGTTACTGTTTACTGTAGAACTGTGTTTGATAACCACATTGTACTCAGCTTCACTCTGTACCAGGTAACTTCACGTACTCAAGAGCTCAAAATCCTCCAGTGTAATCCAGGCAGACTCAGATCCCCATGAAAATAAACCTCTTTCTCTTATTTAATCCTTTAATGGCTCTGTGGTTCAATGCATAATGCACTGTACTTCTACAGTAATAGTAAAAGGCACTTAAAGAATGTGGATTTGAGTTTCAGCAGAGTCAACCTGTGTGTTGGTTTGGGATAATGATAAGGAATTAGCTTTGGGTGTGCATATTCCTGGGTTTGATTCACAGCTGGTAAAGAATTCAAGTACCTATGCATGGAATTAGTGCAGAGGATTAAGGTCATGAGCTGTTAACAAGCTATTTACTGTTGTACAGGATTTGGTTCCCCAAGCATTCAATGGCCCACTGTCTGATAATGAACATGTCACTTAACCAGACAGATCATTGGGGTAACTAGGAATTTGGATCCTTAATGAAATCTTGACTGCAAGCCTAGTGTGTACCTATGACCCTATTGACCCTTCCACACTTTCAGCTTCCTCACCTGAAATCTCTGGGATCTAGAATACTGTAACAATTCTTCTTTTTCACCATCTTAAAATGCAGGGTGTTTATCTTAGGTTATGACCCTGCCTGCCCTATTATCCCACCATGACCTACTGTTTCTCTTGTTCTTTGACCCAAATTTCATGATTCTTTTTATGCAGACTATTATTCTATCACCAGTTTCCTTATTCCTGCCATTTCTGAATGACCTATGACAAGGCACCTTCAAGTCCTACCCCTTCTTTGTCCCTTGACACTAGAACCACCTA
>NC_056750.1:475244584-475289584 GCF_019279795.1 Protopterus annectens
TCTAATGTCTGTCATTATTTTACTGACTTCTTTCCTCAATGAATTGCCAGTAAATCACAATTTTATGAAAAATAGACCAAAAACATGAGGCAAATATCTGGACATTCTGTGAACATCTGTATAGTTGAGAGGTATTACTGTACAAGAAATTCTGCTGACATCATGTCAGGGTAAGTAGGGGCTTTTACCTAGATAGGCAAAAGGTAGAAAGGCATAGAGAGAGACTATTTTCTGATCAGAGCAGTTTAGCATGATTTTTTTTGTCTAATTTCCACTTTTAAGGGTTGCTACACGTTTTTAGATGACCCAGTCTTCAGACCGCCATGCATTTTGTCTTCTTTTTATGTAAGAACAAATGTGAAGGCTGCTTCTATTTTACTGTCACACAAGTACACCAGGTACAACACATGTCCATAATGTTTGTCTATGATTTTTATCTAATACCACTGAATCTTACTTTTCATTTATCTATGATTTTTGCAGAATATCCCTGATTTTGCTTCATATCATTCCCTGTCCACCCCTCTTAAAACTGCTAGTTTTCTAATAAGTCACCAAAGATTACAGTCAGATGCTAATGCTGGATATTAGTTTCACAGTTTATAGCTCATTTTACCCTGAAAATGCATGTCAATGCAAAATGTGTTCCATTAAAAACTGGATATACTGCACTCAGCCTTTGTGCAGTATTAACATGGTATTTAACTACAGAAGAACAGAGGAAGGAGGCCCAGCCTACTAATGCATGAAATGCAGGAAAGATCTAACTTTGTGTCATCTAAGTGACAAGTGTGATGATGCAAAGACAGAAGTACTGCCCTCACACATCCATGGAGAGCTAAAGTTTGCAAGCAAGAAATAACAGTAAAATGAAAGAATAGAATATCTAGTAAGTTGGATTTGTGCGATACTGTAGTGTGTTCAACAAAACAACTTAAAAGTTCTGGCTCAACACAGTATTTTAATACACTATTTAATTTTATAATTAAGATATCATGGCAAAAGTATGTTAATAACAGCAGCGCATTTAGTGTGAGGTGTACATATGCTATGTGCTTTTTCCTTGCTGTTGGCTAACTATGAAAATTCACTGATGTTCTTTACAGTGACATGGCTATACAAGAACAAGGACGTTCAATGTTTAGTGTTCGATGAGTAGCTGTTTGAGTAAACTTTTGTTTGATTGGTAAACATAGACCCACTTAAATTAAAAGAAACGGTTATGCACTATTTGCCCCCCCCCCATTGTGCTTTAGCTAAGTAATCTAGAATTCACCTTTATGATCTAACTGTACCATATGTACATTAATGGTGGCTAAGTACAATGAGGGTCAAAGTAAACAACTTTAGCTCCAGACATGTCTAATGCTTTCTCCTGCCTCAGCCATACTCAACTGCACATTTATTATAGATTTACTTCCCTTCCCACGTTTTTTACACATCTTATCAAATGTTCACATACAAAAAGTAGACATCTTTAATGGAGTAAGGTAATAAAATAAGTTTACCTTTAAGTTGTACTATTGTACGGAGATGAAGTCCAGCATAGGGGCAATTAGATCAGATCAGATCAGTGCATTTCCATTTTGCAGATGTTACTACCAAGACGTTTTTCACTTTTTAACATAATTGTTATGCAAAAGCTGTAACAGGGAGAATTTCCCTCATCAACAGGATGTTAACACTACTGAGGCTTCCATGACAAAAACATAGCTTGGATCAACAAATACTAAATTGTAAAAGATCACTATGTAATAGAGTTTAAGCTCTAAAACATATTTTTTATACCTGTTTCAAACTGTCAAAGTTATATTTTGTATTAAAGCCAAACCCCGACTCCTTCTATTTTGTTTTATTGCAAAAGGATTCTCCTACATAATTTTTACTTTTTTTGTGTCAAGAGCAATAGATTATGGACCCCGTACAGACCAGAAATGGTAAAATGGCGCACAATAGTGATTTGTCATTGACTAAAAAGATAAATATAATGACTAATTTCTTGTGTTAATCCCTAAAATTGATGAAATAGGATTGTTATAGCATTATGTGTTAATAATGCAATTAAAATTTAAATGTTTTTTTACAACTTTTCATTTAGTTAAGACATTATTATTATTAATACTACTACTGCTATTAGCTACACATCTTTTTTCTTTAATGGATGAAAACTGGCATATATCAATTTGTCTTGAATGCCTATGGATAAGTTTCTCAAAGATCTGATTTAACTTCTTGAGACATTCAACTGCTATTTCTACCAAATTACACATGCTGATCTCTTTCTTAATTGGGAGATTAAGCCTGGCTGGATAAAATAGTGCTGTTTTAAAGTATTTGAATTTCAGCTATTTTACCTGTAGCTGTAATATTCTTCTTTTGACCAAATTATTGGAAATGTCACCATCCCAGGTTAATTTGCAGACCCTACATATTATAAATGGATTCTTCCAGATTAAATTTTAGGCATAGGTTTTAAGGCTCTGGGAGCCCTTTCAAATCTAAATGATAGACTGGGTAAGTTTAGCAAACTTAAGTTCTTTTTAAACAAAAAACAGTTCTGAGATCTTCCCCATCATCTACTGAAAATCAACTCAAATATTATGTGTTCTTTCCTGAGTTTCTAAATAATCTTGTGTGTCCAAAAGCATTTCATTCTACTTCAACAAAGTGTCCACCTGTAATTTGCTTTCTCACACCTTTCTACTAGCATCTGTTAAGGCAATTCTATTGAGTTCAACTTTACTTGGTGATGACTCTTTATTGTTTAATTTTTCCATGCTGGCTTTTAGAAGACGACTGCTGAAACAGCAGGGATCTATTTGTCCTAAAGCAAGGGCCTATTTGAACTGATTGTCCAGTCAAACTGTATACCTGTTTCCTGCATTGATTCTATTGTCTGTAAAAGTTTTTTTGCTGTGAAGTCAGATGGCCATTTTTGTTAAAAATTAAAGTTGGGGCTCCTTACTATCATCTATAGGGGTGTTTACTACATTAATTGAAACTGAAATTATTTTGATTATGAAGCTGTAAATTCTTCCTTGGAAAAGGACCTTTAGTTTTAAGGTGCTTCATTTTCATAATGTTGGATGCTGACACCCATTTTGGAACTCTTATACATTCATTCTTACCCATTATTTGATATCCTGTTTATTATTTTCCAGGATTGTGAGGGAATTGACACTATCCTGGCACTCCAAAGAAACTCATCCTGAATGGAGCACCAATCCATTGTTGAAAGCAAACACAGAGACTCTCTGTCACACATGCACCCACATGTACACACACACACGTTCCTACATAGGGCACACGCACTTAAGGCAAACTGCAACACCACCACTTAACCTATACACATCTTTGAGATGTGGGAGAAAACTAGAGTACCCATAAAAGCACATGTGGATATAGGAATGACACGCAGGCTCCACACAGAAGGCAATCACATCAGACAGGAACCAACCTGGCAAGCCGAGTGCTCTGAAATGGCAGTGCTACAAGCACTTTTATTCACGTGAAAGGTTAGAGTCATAATGTTCTTGACCACGTGATCCTCTTAGTTACTGAAATACAGAGTTAAGAAACTTGTCTGGCACTCCTAAGCTGAAAGTATATTTAGATGCACAAACTCATTATATCACCAGTTACATCAATTCCAATACTTTAGTAACTGTATTTGCGTAAAACACAGCTTTCTCAAATCACATCCTGCTGTCGGATTTTGACCATTTTCCAGAGTCATAGTGGTATTACAGTTGATTATATAAAGTAGTGGAGTAAATGAAGGCATTTTAGTTGTAGAAAAATGCCAGCTTCAGAAGTGAATGAATCACACTAGTTTCATTCAGTTTATTCTTCAGCATAGTAGCCTTCATTAAATAGACATGTTGCTGCAGAATCCAATAAAACAATGACTGGTTTCCATCAGATGCAGTTCTGATACGCCGTCCTTGTGGTTCACGTATTCAGTATTGTTTCATGTCTTTCATACTGTACATCCCTGACTCTAAAGTTCTCAAGCACATATTTCCAGAACTCTTCACCTTATAAGGGTTCTCTCTAAAGGCAAGTTCTAGTCATCATGAGATAACACATGTTCTTAGCTCACCACAGTGGTAAAATGCTGCACTATTTTACATTCCTTTGTTGAAAATGTATTTTCTGTCTGTGCCTTTTGGATCGGTTTGCAAGATCATTTTAGCCACATATGTGTTACAGGCAGTTTTTAGTCTATACTGTACAGGAATCTTCTGCAATGAAAGTATTATGGGCTTGGGTTATGTTACCAATGAGAAACCCATATCTCAATAAATGCAGAGTCACCATCAGACCCTGTTACAATAGTATACTAATTTCATGCTATTTAGTTATTTCGCAAAGTATTTCTGCATAGATTCTAACTGTTGTATATCAGATAACATCTGCATACAAAATATCTATAACTTGATATTCTTAAAATTTTACATAATGGGATCAAGAACATTAATTCCTACAGATTCAGTTAACTCTCAACTATCAGTTAACAGAACAGGGGAAACAAACAGTTTTTAACAATCTGGTTTGTTAGAATGCTTGTTTCCCATGCCACGTGGCTGAAATCAGAGTTGTGCAAATGTGAATAAGCTGCATCTATTGTCAAATTACACAGCTACAATCAGTGCTTTAGCTGTGCAAATTGTAGACCTGCATTTTATCTCTAAGAAAGGTAAACACCACATTCCTCCACCATAGAATAAGGTAAACTGTACAATAGGTAACACTGTTTTTACTGATACTGGTAGATAAAAAAGCATAAAGAAGGAATGCTAATTCAGACCGACTCTGGCAGTGACTGGCAGCACTGAGACAACAGATGAATTAGATAAGAGAGAGTCATGCTGCCAAAGCAACTTCATCAGGTCCGTATGTAACTAGGCGGTTCCATGGTAAATGTATAAAGACACATCTGAGATATTATACTGACACATCTGAGATATTATACTGACACACTGTGATCTTCTAACTTTATTAGACAATAAAAAAATGAATATCATATACAAATTTACTTATGACTGGACTGAAAATGACTCTCACAGACATGGAAAAGTTCTTGGTGACAGGACACTGATAACTGAAGAAGCCTTGATGTCAAAGACATAGATAAGTTCTTGGTGTCCCCATATGGGTACAGTGATAGGACAATTGATACCTGAAGAAGCCTGGATGTGGGAGCTGGACTTTTGGTGGACAGCACCCTACAAACCGCATCCACTCACACATCTGTGACAGTTATGGCCAATGCCCACGCCTCCCCACTACCTATGGAAGAACATGTAATCCATGTCAGCCCAACAATGGGTGCACAATTATCACATGCACATGTGACAGCAATGGGCAGTGCTGACCCTGTGGAGCATACAAAAAAGTATGAATGAGCAGCATGCTGGTGGATACTGGTATTACACTGAGATTTAATCTGAAGATATGCAGTCCAGTGATCCATGCCACACTGGAGATGATTAGCATGTTGTTTGACATATGTGAGGGCCTGCAATGTTTGCATAGTGCCACAGTGTATACAACAGAAGGAGCAGTAACCTGATGATAACTTTGCAGGGCCACTTTGCGTTGTTTGCACCTCCATGGGTATGGTGACACTGCATGCCATAGCTGTTTCCATGCAAGTGGCCACTGTTCCACTGGCTCTATTGTGAGTGCACCCTATATGGCAGGAAATGAAATATGTTCCTCCAAGTATCACCCAGTATCATATTAAGGAACTGGTGTAGCTGACATCTGCAAAACTCATGTCCCCTGTTGAATGCTGAAAGATGGCCACATCATGGATGGTTACTGTTACACAAACTTTTTTGCACACTGGTATGGGCATTCTGCTGATCTCCCTCAATTCCATGTGAGAGTGGCACATGTCTACTAACTACCATATGGTATTTGTATCTACAACATCACAATTAATAATGTTATGGTCATGGGGATGATGGCAAGTTAGTCACAGATAGAACCATCTTTAATGCAAGAAGTAATGATGTGCAACATTAAGGATACTGGCTCTAAAGAAAGACATGGATACATGGTGTTCTGCTAATACTGATGCCACTCCTACCATCATAACTTGAAGGGGGTTTTTGCACACTGGAAAATATTGGCATTCAGAACAGATGACTACCGCAGCTCTTCACACTAACCTTATATATTGCTGAATCCCTCTGCCATGTTGAATTTCACCATTTATATACACAATCACTCTTATTAGGACATTGATACTTGTGTGTCATCATGCAGTTGTTTGTATATGATGCATATTGCACAATGTCTCTGGTAATTGGTTTACCTTCATATCGTCGATCACATATGATCGACCGGCCACATAATCAAACTGTTTCCTGCAAAACCGGAACAGTGAAACTCATAAAATATCTAAATAATGTTGAATTCAACATTTCTGGCTGTGCAACACCTCCATCCTAGTGCTACCATGGGTCAAAAAGGGGGTGAGATTTTGCTGTTCAGATGTGTGGAATTCGATGTTTGAGATATTCGCACTTCGGTATTTGCGATAGCGGGTTTTCCTATATTGAGATTGACGATATAAAGGTAAACCCTGGTAACGCAGTTCTACTATTTGTGTAGCTGATCTGCCTCCTTCCCTGTATGTTTTTGCTCACCATACTATTTCATATAATGTTTTGCACTGTTTCTAAATATCACCAAGTATTCTTGCATTCTTTAATTTAATAAGAAACAGCAGAAAAATCTGAATAACTCTAAAGAAACTTAACATTGACATGTTTACAGTAAAGAGTTTTAAAATTCACCCCTAGGTTCTACAGTTCTGCTATGCAGTCAGTGTCCTCTTGAATCTAAACACATTTTTGGAAGCATCTTTGATGTTATGGAAAAAAAATGGTAGTAGAATCTATAAAATCCTATTTCATATAACATGGACATTATCTTATATGTACTTAATCCATTTCAAGTCACAGGTATGCTGGAGTCCATCCTGGCAAAGCAGAGATGATGTCAGTCTATCACAAAACATCTAGCACTAGAAATATGATTGTACAATAGAAGAAATTATCATCTGAGTTTCAACATCCTGTATTATTTACTTATTTAGTTAGTTATTTTTACAATACTTGTTCTACCTCATGCTTCATTCTTGTGCTGTATCCCACTGCAGCCAGATCTGCCTACCTCCTCCTTTCACCCCAGACATATTTCCAACTGGGTAGGGCAGACATGGAGCTTAAAGGTGTCCTGGAGCCAAACTTAACACACTTCTGCTTCAGAGGGTTATGTTTTTTACTACCTACCCACATTGCCTATCAACATGTACCTGACAACTTCTAAGGGGTCTTACAAGAGATGGACTATGCTGCCTACCCCAGAGATGGAAACACATCTCAATTGGCTCCACAGCAGTTACCAGACAACTACCATTGCTTTAGTGTGACAATGTCACCCGCCTCTCCAGGAGAGTTCTGTCCAGAGTCCCTCTCAGAGCCTCAGATATCCAAGCTGCTAATAGAACATGAATAAACTCAATGATCCTTTAGCCATCGACACCATGGCACTGGATACATAGCCTGTATTATTTTACATTTTTTATACAATTATGTTTCAGATTCTAATACAGTACTCAAAGGAAAACTATTCCATAGGGATGATTGATATGGCATCTGTCAAGTGTCTTGAAGCTCACTGCCAGACTATATACTAGCTCAAAAGTTTTGTGAATGCATGGTTATTACAGGTATAATTGTTGCATAACCCAACAAATAAAAAATATCCTTTAGAATACACCTTCAACTGTCCTACAAATTATAGACTGCACAAAATCTGCATACTTGATTTTCATGTGCTTAATTTGCAATCTGCATACTTGATTCACCAATGTTAAAATTCAAGAGATTTCACGTCAAAAAATCATCATTTAAAATATTTAATATTTCACTTTCATTTAATGCAAAACATGTTGCAACGTTCATAATGCAAGTGTCCTAACAGAAAAACTACAATAAATGCTGCAAGGCATTTTATAAGCATCATTGTACTGCTTAAGAAAAACTAATTAAGCATCTCAATGATTTACTTAGAGCCAAAATATAAGGAATTTGTTGTGAACTAAATGAATGGATAATGCATGAACCATTCATATAAACTCATGGCAAAAACCTGTCCATTTTGTTTGCCTTTGCAACTTGACTACTTTTGTATTGTGAACTGAATTAACCTGAATCTAAGAACTTCAAACCAGTTTGGTAAGAACCCACAGGAAAAACCCTCTGTCTGGTAAAGTGAATTATTTTATGTTTCTTTCCTGCCCAAAAAAAAACCTCCCCTCCTTGGTGTGGTTTCCCCAGCTTTCTTGGCCACTCTTCCAAATGCAAGCCTGGAATAGTATTTGTTCTGTATGTCACAGAAGCATAACACTGCACTACATTTATCAGTAGACTATTTCAAAGCAAATTTCCAGGAGCTCTGAAATTTTGTAGTACTTTTTCTTACCGGCTTTCTTGCCACTGACCTTGAATATCGTAACCACATTTTCAACTGCTCTTTATTTGCTGCTTTTAATCAGCAAATGTCGGTCTGCACAATTTATGCTTATGCTACTGTTGAAATCTGCAGTATGTAATTATTAGCTGCATTTGGTAGGAATCAATCTGTTATTCACTCATCATTGCTACAACAAGCTATTATTTCCATGAGACTTTGGCTAAACCACCTATTATAAATTTCCTTAGCTATTTACTGGCTAGCCTCATAGTATGAGAAAAGTATTACTTCAACACTACAAACCAGTCTTGAAATTACAGGCTGTTCACTTCACTGTAGGTTTTACTAACCAATGGATTTTACCATAGCCATATAGTAAGTTCATTCACCGTGGGCTGCAAGGCTAGATGCTGGCATATCAGCATATATTTACTGGCATTTAAAGCTTAAATTCACTAGTGCCTTGATAAATAATTCATGTTTAATAGTTGTGTGTGTGGTAAATGCATAAACAGTTTTTTGAAACAAAATGCAAATCACAAGGAACTATACAATTCCCTGTCATGCTAGTAAGACATGACAATCTGCTCTGTCTACATTTAGGTTTCTTTCACAATAATCTCTTGCCCCAAATACTTTTTTTTGCACTGCCTGTGGGCTTATCAAATATTTGATATAGTCTTCACTTCACAGGGTCATAAGAAATAAAGGCAACTTGCCCTCTTGGCCATTTATCATTTGCCAGTAATTACCCTTAAGCTGTACTTCCTTTTACAAGGATGGCTATGCTGGTCAACTTAAGATCAGATATGTGAATACCCACTCAGTCATCTAGTTTTCATTTGAAGGATGATAATGTATCTTACTGCTTAATTTGCACAGGATGTTTGTTCTAGACATGGGGAAGGTATTGCTTAATAAATCTATCTCTCAACAATGTCTTATTTCATTGTTGATGAAGAATTAGATCTCTGGTCCTGGTATTGATAGGACTATTTGATTTATGGAAATACAAGAGAACCAGAAATGCAGGGCTAGGCATAAGTCACCCCCAAGGATTCTATATGACACTGGATAAAGGGACAGTGCTTCCAGTCTTTTTCGATAACTCAGGGTTTTTATGCCAGTGATTTTCTTGTTAGGAATCTCTTTGGTCTTTCTAATTGTTTGATGTGTCTAGTGAGATAAATTCCAAAAAGGGCACTGTACTAGATAGTTGGCTTAAACAGTGCAGAATATAAGGGGACAACGACTTCCTTAGATCTACATGTTATAACTTTTTGATAAGCTGCACTATGTAGCAAGATTTCCTGACTACTGTTATTACATGATGATCAAAGAGAGACAATTATCAACTCAAGTTCCAAGGTCTCTAACAACATTCACATTTTGAAGTGTGGTGTTGTCAATGGGTCTATCACAACCGATCGAAAAGTAATTTCCGCGAACGGTATATAGATTAAAAATGCCATTAATCGAAATCGGTTTTGTGGGGGGCTGCACCCCCCTCCCACATCCCCCGCTAAATATATATTCCAACTCCGAGATCACACTACAGTGAGGAAAGGGAAAATTTTCCAGTCTTCACTGTACCACGATCTTACAACACCACTTTCAAATAACGGTATTTTCGATCTATATGCAGATCATGGAAATTACTTTTCGATTGGTAGTCATAGACCCATTGTCAATGTTGTAGCCTATCAGATGTGACAATATTTCACTTTATATCATTTCACTTGAGTCCATTATTTCCACTCCAAGTACTGATATGTGTAAGTTCATGCCGGAGGGATTGGGTGTCAGCGGGGGACCTGAGAATGACACCCGGTTTACAATAATCTGCAAAGTTTTTCTCTATTGTTAGTTCATCAAATATATTTTGGGATTAGCATGATTTTTTAAGGATGTAGACTGGGTCCTGTAACAAGTTATAAACTGATAGTTCATTTTATTTAATGTGATCTGGAGCTCAATGAATTCTGTTTGTGGGTCTCAGTAAATCTACCAAGAGTTGTGGTCTGCAACAAATATGGAAATGCCACCAAAGTTTCCTTCATCTGTAAAAGCATGGCTGATGCAAACCCTAGCTGTACAGAGAGTGCTTTATGCACATTTAAACTAAGTTTCAGCGATTACACAAACAAGGATAAGTTCCAAATGCACAAGTGCCTCAAAGTCAGGTGTTTTGCTACATAGACTCATGGCGTAGAGCAGGACCAACGTCATACGAGTCTGTGATAGATTTATTATATTGGTTATAGTGGAAGGTCCAATAGTTTGAAATAGGCACTATGGAGCAGTAAAGGCTTTAGCCAGTATGCGGAAGACTTGGAATAAGATGCACACGCCATCCTAAGCAAAGCAAGCAGGACTATCATGCATCATGAACCAAGCTGATCCATACTGAATTCCCCTTAAATGATCCGTGCTATGCAGCCGGCTGTTGAAGCCAATTATTTTTCTTTGTATTTTGGTGTCATCCTTAGAAAAGTAAAGATTCCAATCAAGACTAAGATTTTACTTGCATTTGTGACATCTATGAAGAGATCTGTCATGTTTCTATGCATATCCTTCAGGATTTTGAGTGCTAAGCTGTTTATTCCCAGCTGGGTTGCCACCACGTTTTACTCAAATTTGTTAGGTGTAAGCGTCTTAAAGGCCCTTGAGATGTCAGAAATCCTGGCAACCATAGTAAATCAGTGGGAGTAATTATGGAGTCACCTAACACTAAGGATTTTTTTTATTTCTAGAATGGTTTGGGGTATTGGCTTGGAGATTATTTACTTCCTCCTGACCATTGTTGTGTCAGCCAATAGATGATGTGATGTTTAGTTTTCACAAAGACCTAGTCTTAATGTGTGCAGTCAGCTTAAGCAAGGACTTTTTATAATCTAAGCATAAGATAGTATGTGTTTTGAGAGGAGTACTGTACAACTCTGTTTTACACACAGACTGTTTTTTTTGTAAGAGTGTCACCTCATGTTATTTAACTACTTGCATCTCTCACAACTAGAAGACATTTTGCTGAATAGGATTTCATTATTTGTGAACAACATGCAGTTGGTACACTGCAAAGTCAATAAGAGAGAGAAAACCTCATCCTCCAGCTTTAGTGAATATCAGTCACTGTCTTATTGCAACTACCATAATCAAATATGAAGGAAAAGATTTTCTTGTTGACAGGATGCAGAGAAGAATGTGAGATCATGTCACATGGTCAAGATTTTGATTAAGGTGTCTAGATGAAGTGCTTTTCTTACATATTTACACATAAACATAATGTTAGCTCAAAAAAAAATACTTGAGTAGAAGTGAGCTGTCTGGAACTTTGCACTCTCATCAACCCAGTTTTATCAGCACTCTACGGCCCTGCCTGTCTGACCCTATTTATAATATCCCAATTCTCTAAGGATAATGAGCATATCACCTAGTCACAGCTGATCTCAATTTCCAGTACATGCCTCTTTCTACATATTGGGCATCACTATCTGAAAGCCATACTCACTTT
The DNA here is from genome assembly GCF_019279795.1 of Protopterus annectens. Classification (NCBI taxonomy): domain Eukaryota; kingdom Metazoa; phylum Chordata; order Ceratodontiformes; family Protopteridae; genus Protopterus; species Protopterus annectens. The sequence goes on from NC_056750.1 coordinate 475,256,589, forward strand.
AATTTTTATATGGAGAGTGCTTTGCTGAGAAATGGAACACTGACAGGCAGACTTAAAAAAAAAAAAAAAAAAAAAAACTTTGGTATAGAACTGCAGAGGATCTCCACCTTCCAGCAATTCTACAAACACATAGAAATTACGGCTCTGGTCCCCAGAATTATGTCATAATGGAGAAGGGGGACTATGCCCAACAGTATCTAATGATATGCAAATGAATCAAACTTTTCAGTGTATGCTATGACATCTGCAAAAAGGCTGTGCAAATGAAACTCACTCCCCTAAGTTTCCCAGAGTCCAAACACTACTGAGTACACTGTTCAGTAACCAAGATTCCCTAAGGACAACATGCACCTCCTGCATATTCACCATAATAATTCAAGCATAAAAAGTATAACTTTAATTAAATGTAGATTTGAGGCATCCCATAATACTACTACATATGTGCACTGTCCTTATTAAGTACTTCCACACTCCTTGTATGCCTCACTGAGCTCCCCCTGAAAGCCAGAACTGGTAATACAGCCCTATTGCCTTTCCACAATGTACTGCCTGCATGCCATGCATGTATATGTGTAGAGGTAATAATATTTTGCTGAAGTAATATATACTCTACTGCTCTTCCGTCTAAGCTCTTTATATTGTGGGATTCTCAGTTGTTTTCTCTTGTTTATATGTTTGTTATTTAGTCAGAAATGTTATCATATTGGAAGCCCTTGTCATGTTGAGGAATCTGAAATTTATAGATTGTCTGGAACAAGAGACTGTGCATTGGTTTCCATAGGTAGGTACTAGGCTATCGGCTCAAGGGCCTACGCAAGCCTAGCCAACAAGGTGCCCTGGTTTACGCCACCCAAGAAAGTTATTTTCCTGTGCCATTGTCGAGCAGACACACAGAAGTGATCCCTGGGGTGTATTTCCTATTTCCCATCCACTCATCAAGATTTTTCTTGAAGAGTGCTAATGAAGAACTTTGCTTGACATAGATGGGTAGCCTGTTCCAGAGTATGGGAAGTCTCTGGGATAGGAATCTATCCCTCCAGCATGTCCTGTTTATTGTGGTGACAAGGTTTAGGTCCCTAGAGCGTGTAGCTTGGAGGGATTGGGATTTCTTTAGGTGTAGCATGTCCAACAGCTCTGAGTTTCACATAGCTTTATATGTTAGGCAGAGATCACCTCTGAGTAGGCGATATGATACGGAGTAAGCTGGAGTTTTTTGAGGCAGTCAGTGTAGGGCATTTGTTTGAGTCCAGTAATCCTCTTTGTGAGGTACTTCTGTGGCCTTTCCAGCTGCTGCAGATTTGTGAGGTACATTCCAAAAGGGGCGTTGTACTCTATAGTGGTTCTAATGAATGTCGAGTAGAGGGGAACGATGACCTCTTTTTTCCTGGATGAGAACGCTTTTATGATGAGGTGTGCCACGTAGAAGGACTTCCTGACTACTGTGGCAATGTGACTATCAAAGGAGAGACAACTGTCCACCTGGGTCCCAAGGTCTCTTATCACGCATTTGGTGTTAAGTAGATTGCTGCCTATGTGGTAGTTCATGGGTACAGAGTTTTTACCAAAGGGGATGACACTGTACTTTTTGGCATTGAGCTTGAGGCCATGGCTCTGACACCAGGCATCTGTCTCAGAAAGGCCCTTTTGTAGGATGTTCACATCATTTGGGGACTTGACTATGGCTTCTAGTTTGCAGTCATCTGCGAACTTCATTAGCCAGAGGCCTTCTGTGTTAGCCTGTACTTCAGAGAAGTAGATACCAAACAGGAGCTGTCCCATGACGGAACCCTGTGGTACTCCACTTGTCACTGGTTTGAGGTCAGATTTGGAGTCTGCAACTTTTACAGTGTGGGTTCTGTCAGTGAGCCAGTTGGCACCCCATCTTGTGACATAGGGATTTATGCCTAGTTTATTGAGTTTAGCTATAATTACAGAATGGGGGATGGTGTCGAAAGCCTTGGTGAGGTCAAGATAGGCTGTGTGAACCACCTTACCCTCATCTACGGTTTTGGTGACTGCCTCAAAGAAGTCGATCAGGTTCAGGAGGCATGATCTGCCTTTCACAAACCCGAACTGGGTGGGATCCAGAGTTTGGAGGTTACCAATGCCTTTGTTTATGAGTTCTATGATGATACGTTCCATGGCTTTGCAGACCAGGCTCATCAGGCTAATAGGTCTATAGTTCCCGGGATCAGTGGTGGCTCCCCCTTTGTGGAGTGGGATAACTGTTGCTGTGCGCCATTCAGTGGGCACAAAGCCTGATGCGAGGCTATTATTGAACATGGTGCTTAAGTGGGGCACCAGTTCATTCTGAAGTTCATGTAAAACGCAGCCTGGGATGTTGTCCGGTCCCATGGAAGCTGTGTTTTTGGCTTTAGAGAGTGCAGCTTTCACCTGCGTAGTTGTGATTACAGGGACTCTGCATTCTTCCTGTATAGATATGGGCCCTTTAGGGGGGGGGGTAAAGTTAGCACTGAACCTATCTGCCAGGATGTTGGCAATATCAGTTGGTTCTGTAATTTTTGTGCCTTTGTGCTGTAACTTAGAGCAGATCTCGGTGTTGCCATTGAGATTCTTGACATAGCTATAGAATGTTTTGTGGTTGTCCTTGGAATTAGTGGCAATTTTATTTTTGTAGCTAGCTATGGAGGATCTTATAAGGGATCTCAGCTTCTTACTGAGGCTGACCAGGGAGCTCCTCCACTCATGGGATTTTACTCTCTTTTGCAACAGTTTCTTCCTTGTGCTGTACAGTTTGTTTATGGCAGGGGACCACCAGATTGGCTTCCTTTTTTGGAGGATAGCGTCTTGGTTCTGTTTGGGATAGCACGATCCATGCACTCATGCAAGTGCTTATTGAGTGCATTTGTGTAGGATTCAGCAGTTGTAACTGTATTGTCCATCTGCATGGGTGTCATGAAGTTCACTACTTCTGTCTTAAGAAGCATGAAGTTGGCTTTGGAGAAATTTTTTACTGTGGTTTCCTTAATGGGCGGTGGGGGTGGGATGTGGATATCAACGGTGATTAGCTTATGGTCGGATCGGACCAACGAGGAGTTGACTTCAGGTGTGGAACACCGGTCACTCATATTGGTAATGACTAGGTCTAGGATATTGCTGCCCCTGGTGGGGGGTGTGGATAAGTTGATCTAGGGCACTGGAGTTTATGAATTCCAGAAAACGTTGCGCTAAGGAGCTGGTACATGAATAGTTTTCCCAGTTAATGGTGGGGTAGTTGAAGTCACCCATTATTAGGGTGTTTGGTTGAACCCTAATATTTTCCAGTACATCAAGAAAAGAGGAGTGGGAATCCTGGGGCATAGTGGGGGATCTGTAGCAAACTACAATTTGGATTGCAGTTTTGCCAGGAGTTAGTTGCACTTGGATAACCTCGGATGCATTATGCTGAGCAACTAGCCTGGAGGTGTGGATATCCTTAATGAATATGGACACCCCCCCACCTTTGGTGTTTCGGTCCAGGTTACATGGCCGAAAAGTGTGGTATGAGTTATAGCCTGGTAGTGCAGGGGTGCTCTCTGGAGCCTTGAACCATGTCTCAGTCACTGCACAGATATCGATGTTCTCCATTTTAAGGAGTGCCTTGAGTGAGTAAATTTTGAAATTTAGACTTCTAGCATTGAGTAGCATTACCCTCAGTTTTTGCTTGCCTGTTCCTGTTATGGTGGTGAATTTGTTACTTGAACCTTGCCTAAAAAAGGCACTATAGGGGCAGCAAGAGCCTTAGCCAGTATCCGGAATCCCAGGGGTGACAGGTGCAGGCCATCTGTGGCAAAGCATCGTGGTCTGTCGACCATGTCATCCCAAGCAGACAGATACTGGATCCCCTTAGAATGACACCAGAATTTTCTTTTTTTTTTTGTTCCCATTAATAGGTATCAAATTTCTCAAAATGACTGGACTGCTTCTTCTGATGTATTTTAAATAAATCTGTAAATGTATTACTAGTATTTTGATTTTTACTGGAAACAAAAAGTAAGTCTTTTTTATTAAATTCTAGCCACTGGGCTAATTCAGGTAGGCATGTAACTATTTTCAATAGATTTCTAAGGTAAGAGGTATACATACAGAGGGAAATTTGACCAGGACACCAGGGAAATTCCACTTTTGTGATAAGTGTTGTGTGCTACTAACAACTTAAACAGACAGGACTTTACTTTAACAGCTTGCCCAAAGGAGGCATCTCAAAGTGTAGCACCTATTTACACAGTACTTCTTTCTTATCAGTGGAACAAAAATCCAGGCACATTTTGTACAGCAGGATTCAAATGCGCTTTCCAGCAAGTAAATACAATATATCTGTTCATGTCAAAAATCAATTTGTTGCTATTTTGCAGTTGCTTATTATGCAGCAAAACCATTCCTATTACGTTACATAAAATAATGGCTGAGTCCTGACACCACTTCATAGGAATGCAAAGCTAATCATAAGGGCTGCAGGTAGAGAGGTAGAATGTGGTTGGGTTTTACTGCACTTCAGGAGCTCTCTTTCTCTCTCGCACTCTTATACACACACACACACACACACACACACACACATATATATATATATATATATATATATATATATATACATATATAAAATTAATGTGTTTTCCACTTGTGCTTCCCAGATCTGTAATTCACTGCAGTCATGCACACCTAACATTACAATAAGTAAAAAAGGTGTAGTATCATCTTACTTTAATTTGTAATAGTAAAAGGGGAAAATAGGACATATGTCCTTATGGGTTATATGGCACAATACAAGGAAAAAATGTTTAATTTTAAACTAAAGTTCAGAAGAAAAAAAGGCTTTTCTTGTAAAAGAAAGAAAACAGTACAAATAAAACACTGAGTCTTCAGTCTCAAATGGTATCACTTGTATGAATCCTATTTAAAATATCCATTTCCTGTCATCTGGTTAGATGGACTTGGGCAGTATTGCTGTTAGGAATGTTAGAGTAATTGCTTCATGAACAGACTTCTAAATGTACAGACTTATAAATTCATATCTTATTAGTTTTTACTAGGAACAGGAGATTTGGGAGAGTATCGTGCAGCTGTATACTGAAATAACTAAACGTAAATATTAAGTACTTACAGTTTTGTGTGCGTGCGTGTGTGCGTGCACTTGCACATGTGTTTGTGCAATACTGCAAACAAATCTTTGTGCCAGAAAGTCCTTCTGTACTGATACAGTATATAAATCTACAGTTCATACACTTGTTTTCAATTGCAAAAACATTTTGCTGTCCCCACACAGTTTATACACTAAAAGTAAGTCAGATGACCTTAATGACTGAAATGCTGTGACCTAAGCATCCCTCATGTTCAACAAGTTATCCTCAGCTAATATGATATTCAGAAAATACAGCTTCAGGCTAGATGTTGCCCAGTTTGCTGCTTCGCTTTTATACCTAGAGATTCTTACAAGGTTTTTTTTTGTATTTCTTTCTCCCTATTAGATTAGTGAAATAAGAAACAAGCAAGTTGGGGAAGTAATGCACCCAAACAGACAAGCTTTCAGTTTAGTATTAGCAAAGAGTCAGAAGACAAATAAATATTTACCAAGAGGGATACAGAAAGACAGACAACCAAAGCAAATTTCAGATAAGTGTTTCCACCAAAACCTTAAAGGAAAAGCGTTCATCTAGTTTATCACTAATCTGCTCAGATTCTGTTTAACTACATTGTATTTTTAATAGGTGGTATCAAATAAAGTAAATGCACATTTATAAACTGTGCTGCATGGTTATGAGGTGCAGGGACACAAACATGTCAATGCCCTTCTGATTGCATTAAGTTATACAAAAATGGGTGTGCCTATGAAGTTCAGAAAATGGTATGTTAAAAAAATCACCCCATTCAAATTGTATGTCCTCATTTAAAAAAAAAATGGAAATAACTATTTAGTTTGATTTTATTTTGTTAGCAAATATTATGTGGAAGGAGGCCACAACAGTATTCCAGTCAGAAAAGGCATGCAAACAGTACATACATCCCGATTTGTGAATGTTGCTGTCCATAAGTGCAAGTTAATTCAGTGATCATAGGAGGTTACTAGGATAATAGCCCTAGGGCCCATACAAGCCTAGCCAAGATCAAGCTGTGTTCCCAAGGGTGCTTGGTTCAAGGAGACACTGAAATCAGCACCTATTGCCCCCTGTCCAAAAGGGAAACAGGTGGAACCCCCGGGATGAATATCTGGTTACCCATCCAGTCATCCAAATTATGCTTAAATAGGGCCAATGAGGGGCTTTGTTTAACATTAATAGGAAGCTTGTTCCAAAGGTGGGCCAACCTCTGTGCGACAAATCTCTCTCTCTCCACCAAGTTCTGTTGATGTCACATACCAGGTTAAGGTCCTTTGAGCAAGTGAACTGTGTGCCATTTGACTTGCGAATGTGCAGCATTCACAATAAAGCTGGGTCAGACATTGCTCTATATGCAAGGCACATGTCATCTCTGAGCAGTCTGTACAACACAGAGTACAGAGACCATGATTTCAGTCTGTCTGCATAAGACAGATCTTGAAGACCATGTATTTTCTTTGTAAGGAAACTTTGTGCTCTCTGAAATTGCTGCAAGTGTCTGGAAAGGAAGATGCCAAATGGGGAATTGTACTCTATTATTGACCTGATGAGGGAAGAGTACATGGGGGTTATAACCACTTTTTTTCTGGAGGCAATGCCCTTACTTATGAGATGAGTAATATAAAATGCCCTTCTTACCACGCTGGAAACATGATGATGGAAGTAAAGGTTGCTGTCTACCTGTGTGCCTAGATCTCTCACCACTGACTGTGTGCTTAGGGTATTGCTACTGATGTGGCAGTTTGCAGAAACACCATCCTTGCCGAAGGGGATGATAATGCAGTTTTTTGCATTAAGTTAAAGACCATGACTGTGACACCAGTCATTAGTCTGCATAAGACCTTTTTTCAGGATGTTGACATTGCTAGCGTTTCAAGGATCACTCCCAGTTTGCAGTCATCAGCAATCTTTGTCAGCCACAGTCCTTTAGTTTTAGCCTGTACTTCAGAGAAGTAGATTCCAAGCAGTAGGGGTGTCCCAGAACCAATCCCTGTGGAACACCACTGGTTACAAGTATGCTGGAGGAGGTGGAGCCCCCTATTTTTACCACATGAGCTCCATCAGTGAGTCATTTTGTAACCTACCAGACAATATATGGGTTGATAGCCAGCCGATGCCATGATGATGACTATCATGATGAATAAATCCACATTGCAGAATCTTTTCATACAATTATAGGAGCAGAATAATAATTCTGTGCAGGAATACCCAATCATGACAAAAGGTCTGTGTATGACAGAGACATCTTTTGGCCATGAGCTTGATCATTACATTTTAGATATTTCTTGAAATGTTTATCATTTGCATCTTATTTTGCTCTCCTAGAAAAGGCATTATGACTTTAATCAGCAAATGTTTCTTGTGACATGCATAGGACTCACTCAAAGACTGGTTCACAATCATTTGGGTGTTGGAGGAAAATGTTCTTATAGTATAAGAAAGAAGATATCTTAAGTTACATATATTTTTGTCTCAGTAATAAATGTATACGTATGACTACTCAAGATACTACTGTGACTAAGGGTAGCTTTTATAAGAGCACATGTGTGTTTATACAGTTTCTGTGATTATGACAGAAAGTCATTTTAATAACAAAGTTGCAGTAAGTGACGGAATTCCAAACTAATTCTTTAAACTCATGAATAAATGATGCTGTCACTATGCTGCCTGTAGTTTTCATCAATTTTGGAAAACACAGCAGTGTTACGGGACTGGAGGAGGCCAGTTTGTATTCTCTTCCAAAAAGGACAATGCTATAGAATGCATGCACTACTGAGTAATTCTTCTTATTTCGCATGCTAATAAAATAATGCATAATATTTTGCAAGCTAGATTTCAGCAATACGTGAACAGTGAGAACTGCCAGGTACACAAACTGATTTTTAGAAGAGGTACACATAAGAGAGAACAAAGTGACAGCACCCACAGATTAAGTTAGGGAGAAAGACTGTCCCAAAAATGCATTCACTTTTCCTCTAAAGCTTTTGATTATGTGGACACTAACAAAATGTGGCAAGTTCCTAAAGAAATGGGGATATGGGTCCTTAGTTGCCTCCTACGGAATATGTATGCAAACTGTGAAGCAACAGCTAGAAACTAAAATGAAATTACTGATTGGCTAAGGACAAGAAAAGAAGTTTAATAAGGCTGTATATTGTCACCATCTTTATTAATTTATATGCCAATTACATCATACAAAATGCATGCCTGGATGATTCATATGCTGGAATCAAACCTGCCAAGAGAAATGTTGAGAAGTGCAAATATGCAGACATCACTTTAATGGCTGAAAAGAGGTGCAGTTTAAGAGCCTGTTGAAGGTGAATGCAAATGTGCAAACCTGTTTGCTGCACAAGATTAAAAAATAATATCCCATTACATAGAGCTATCAATTGTTTGAAAATTGGAGTGAAAGAAGTGGAGGCAGTAACTGATTTTATTTTCTTGGGCTTAAATGTATCTACAGATGATGACTGCAGCTATAAAATTAAGATACCTTTGCTTCTTCTGAGGAAAGCTGTGACAAATCTGAATAAGATATTAAATAAAGACATCACTGATTATATCAGCAAAGGCTGAAATATATTTTTATAATGACTGCCATAGTTGGATAAGTGTTGCAGATGCTATGTGTGCCAGAAAATCAATGCTTTTGAATTGTGTTGCCAGAGAAAAAAAGACTTCTATAGATTGTGAGTAGACTGTCAGGCAGTACTTAACGAAAAAAACTCCAGAGTTTTCCCTGGGATGTATGAAGTAAAAGCAAAACTCAAATACTTTAGCAACATAATACAAAATCAGGATTGTCTGAAAAAAACACAGATGGGATGAAAGACTGAAGAGAAAGCAGAAAAGAGCAGCAAAGGTGAATAGGGAAGTAAAGTATAACTGAAATAATGAATTTACAACAACGAAGGGAGAAGAGGTGAACTAAAATCAAAAAGCTTGAAGTCATGAAGTGTTGGTCTTAAATAATTACTAAACAGCAACAGCACCATCACATCTGCCACCACGGATCAACATAATAAAGTAACACCACCATCAGATTATCATCAAGCAGGTCACATGACTCTTGTAGTCATACTCTAAAGACAAATTATGTTCAGCAATACAGATTCCGCTGTGGTACAGCAGTAGCGTTGTTACCTCACAGCAAGAGGTTCTCCTGTTCGATTCTCGGCTTGGCTTGGGAGTGTCTTCTGTGTGGAGTCTGCATGTCCTCCCTGCGGTTGGGTAGTGTTCAAAAGATATGCATGTGTAAATGGGCGTGCCTTCACTGAAGGTTGGGCGTCGAGCAGGCACCTCGGCGTTTCGTAAAAATCTACTGCCAATCATTAGCGGACCGGAGTTCTGCTGTGGCGACCCCTTACCGGGAAAAAGCCGAAAGACAAACAATACAGAAGCATGCTGGCAGAGAAGTAACATAGAAGCTTAAAGCAGATGTTAGATAAGAATGCAAGGTACGAACAATATTTATTTATGCATTTCAGAGAGTTCAAAAAGAAACATGGGCTCAGAGATACCTTACCTCAAGGGAACCAGAAGATATGCAGAGACAGAAAGCATGGCTAAATTATCAGCTATGTTTTAACGAAATCGACTGATTCTGGGTGCTACAATGTAAAACTTAGAAAGTCCTGTTTCATTTAAGGAAGCATAACACAACTCCTGATGAAATTATAATTGAGGTGTATTGTAAACATGAAAACTATCTAGGTAGCTGAAATAAAACTCTAGACTGTAGGACACTGATGCTTATGACAAAAAAAATAACTAAATAAATAAATGTCTCTCCTCTTGCTTATTTCAAAAGTGTGTACATTGAAACTTACGGATTTATTTTATTTCATTTATTTATTTAACATTTGTTTACTGGGAAAGTCTGACTGGGTCAGGAACCCATTTTCAGAGGAGGCCCAGGAAGAAAGGCTCCAAATGAAACATGGAAGTTAAGACATTTTACATGAACAAGACAATAGCAAGCAATAAAGCATGCATTAAATAAGGGGTGAATACTAAATAAGTGCAGAGAGGTAGATACAATAAAAAAGCATGTACTAAATAAAAGTAATGTGGTAAATTACAACTTTTTTTTTAATCAGGTAAGGTTAACATAAAGACAGTCAGGCAGAGGGTCAAAATATTAGAAGCAATCATATGCTTAGAAGAATCGTGGCGTAGGATGGACTAGTTAAGAGTGTGGTACAGTTTCTTAGCAATGGTTAGTGAATGAAATTTATGGTCTAGGGATCTCCAGATGTAGAAAGGAAAGGCCATAGAGAATGGATGGAGTTCATCTGTTAGGGAAGGAGCAGGGGCAGGCCTGATTACAAAGAAAATGTTTTATAGGGTGTGTTTGAAATTGTTAAAGCACTCATAGGTAGTGATGTCTTTTGGCAGAGAGTTCCAGATCATGGCAGTAGCATAGCACTGTCCAGCTCTTTTGTTTGGAATGTAGGCGGTTAGAAGTTGTTTGCTTTCAGAGAGGAGGGCTCTGTTAGGGATATAGGGTTTTAGGACAGATTTGAGGGCTGGGCAATAATCAGGTGTATATATTTTATTTGCAGAAAACATCCAAACTAGATTTAGGTGGTGTGTGAATGAATGAATAAATAAATATAAAAAAAATATATATATGGATCCCTACTGAATAATCGAAATTTCAAAACTTCGAATCTCATATGGCCAGGACCATATGATCAAAGTTTTAAAACTTAAAACATTAAAAAAAAGAAAAAAAAATGCTATACGTCTTTGCAGGGGGCAAGCCCCCCTGCACCCCCCACACCCCTGCTATTTAAATATACAAACTCCAAGATTCCAAGATCGCACTAAAGTGATGAAAAGGGAAAATTCCCATTTTGCTCTGTATGGAGATCTACGTTTAGGTGTTTGAAGTTTTAAAACTTCGATCATATGGTGTTGGCCATATGAAATTTGAAGTTCTGAACTGTATCACGTATAGGGCAAATGGGACCTAGATATATATATATATATATATATATATATATATATATATATATATATATATATATGCACACACATACACACAATATGCGTAAATGGGACCTAGATATATATATATATATATATATATATATATATATATATATATATATATATGCACACACATACACACAATATGCATATATATATATATATATATATACTTGTTCGTGTGTGTGTGTGTGTGTGTATATGCACACACACACACACACACACACACACACACACACACACACACACACACACACCTCGATATATATCTGCATGCCATAGGCTTTCATATGTAATGGCCACAGACATTTCAGCTCGTACTGATGAAAGCTGCAGTATCTAGCAATATTAAAGTGTAAAAGCATGTCACTTTTTTATGTGAAGAAAGTGAACTTCAGATTCACCCCAAATAAGTATATTCTTATCAGCTTCAAAACCTAATTCAGCTAAGAACTCCAGTCATATAGTGTCCCTTGAGTTTCTACTTCAAAGTACAGTTTCTGAATTTAATAAGCATCTGCCAATTAAAAATGCAGCTGTACAGATGGCTTAACAAGATTTACAATGCTGAGAAAATCACTGCTCCAAAAGCATTGCAGAACCATTTATCCTTCATGTGAATAGTTGTTTAAAATTACAATTGCATGCCAAGCTCTGAAATGAAATTGTGCCCTGGCAGAAAATGATAGAATCCGTGCCTAACCACATTATATATATGCTACATGCACACTATGGCATCTGTGCCAGAACAACTGCAAAGAAAATTAACCTTTTGCTATATTTGGGCATTGTTTCCATACTGCTTAAGAATAAACTACCATGAGAAATATATTCCAGCTGCACCATGCCAATCAGCTAAAGTTTGCAGTGATACCTAAAGAATAACCATATAAAAGGAAAGTGCATGTCTGCCTGAGCAGTAAAGCATGATGACCATCTCCCCTAACTGTATAAATGGTTTTGAATGTGCTAGTGGCTACACCCTAGCAGGTTGTCGTGTGCTGGTACTTTAGGTCTTACCAGTGTCCACTTCCATCACCAGGAATGATGATGCTGCAGTCACGTGGCCAGGGCAGCCCTTAGCTGTTTCCTGACACAAAATAGACTTATTTGCGTGTGTGTGTGTGTGTGTGTGTGTGTGTGTGTATGTGTGTGTTTGTGACAAGTCAGTTAAGTGTGAGCTATAAAAATGACTGCATGGCTACAAGTTTTAGGCAAACAAGAAAGAAAATACATACATGCATATATATACAAATATGGTTTGCCAGTCAGATGTTTTTGCTCATGGACATCTGTCTGGGATGGACTGAGAATAAAGGGATTACAGATAGGTGGGGTATATTTCGGAAGAGGAAGTACTGAGTTGGAGATTAGTACATGGCACCTGCAGTGTCCAAGTGACAAATAGTTGGATTAGCATACAGGTATTAGGGCTTGTAGAGGCTATGGGTATGTTTAGCTTCAATTATTTTATGTGGGGTGGTGTTCATTGGCACATACAATAAAAAATCATAATATTATGAAGAAGGGATAGGGAAGGAAGGACATGTTTAGGCAGAAATGGAATAGTGAGGCCTATGGCTTGAGTTAGGATATGGGGTGTTGAGTGAAGGGAGGGGCTCTGTAGAGTAGCAGGGGGATCTGGGGTGTTGAGTAAAGGGGGAGGCTTTGTAGAGTAGCAGGGGAGGGGCTTACCTTCACTGGTGATCCAGTCTCTCAGCCATCACAGGATGTTTAATTCATGCACTTTGGGGAAGTTAGGCAGTCTGGAGATAGGTCAACCTGGTCAGTTTGTGAGTGGTAGTTTTATCCCACTTGAGGAGTCTGGGTGTTTCAGCTAGGCTGTGGGTCGGTGGTTGAGTGGAGTTCAGTGTTTGTTCTAAATGGACAAGTGGCCACATTGCAGCTCAGTCATTATTCCCTAGCTTGGTTCTACAGCTATCTAACCAAACACCAGCAGGCTGGTAGAGGAGCTATTATCTTTGCTGCCTGTTAACATAGGAGTTCCACAAGGCTCCATATTAGGCCCCCTACTTTCTACCATCTTCACAAATCAACTCCATAAATCCACATCTCTCGCCTCTGTCATCCAGTATGCAGATGACTCTACCCTGACATGCTCCGCCCCCTCTCTAACACAACTACAGGTTATAACACAACAATCCTTCCTAGAAGTAGAATCCTGGCTAACATTAACTTCATACTGAACCCAAACAAGACCAAACTCATGCTTTTTCTCCCCAACAAAACACCCAGTCCCTCAGCCACTTTTCAAATCCACTCCTCCAACAACACAGTCATAAACACCAGCTCACATACAAATTACTAGGTGTCACAATTGATAGCTTATTAAAATTTGAGCGACACCTCTCTCAAACTATTAAGAAACACACATCAAACTAGATTCTCTTTATCAAATTAATCCTTTCCTAACTAGCCATTCTAGACTAAGGATCGCCAGGACTCATCTCTTATCTACTGTTCTCTATGCTTCTCCCGTCTTTACAAACCCTAACAAAACTGACCTTACCAAACTTGAATCAACCTACAATAAAATAGCCAAGTTCACCACTAGCTCCCCATATAGGTCCCACCACTGCTCTGCCCTGCAACAAATAAATTGGCAAGAATTCCCACAACAACTAACCTATACCCAACTTGTCTTTACTCACCAACAATTACTCCAACCACACTCGGCAACTCCAATCCTCACAAAAAACACTCCTCCAAGTATTCAAAAGCAACAACAAAGCCGGGAATGCCCTATACTCCCACCACATTTCTAAACTTTGGAATTCAGTCCCTCAACACATCCTAAATGCTACCAACCTACACCAATTCAAAACTCTGCTCAAAGACCACTTAACTAACAAATGGCTCTGTTCCTGCACCAAGCCAGGCTAATACTACATAAATCCACATCAAATTTCATCCCCTAAATTTTATAGTCTCCATGTATACCCCACTTGTTAACAACACCTATCAGCTACCTACAATAAGATTATAATTTGATAATTTCTTTTGTAAGGGTATGTATATGTACAAATATTAAAGTATACTCAAATGATCAACTAAAGATGGACCCCTGCCCTCAAAAAAAAAAAATATATATATATATTTATATATATATGATTCGCCTTGACTTGATCGACACTCCAAAACACCGACTCCAGAAGACAGACGAGACAGATGATCGACAAGGTGAAATCCCGACAGCCGAAACACCGACATGGGCAACGTGTGGGCGCGACTCGGTAAGTGTGCGATAGTGAGGGATTTAGCGTTTGGGAGAGGACAGGTAAGTGTGAGATAGTGAGGGATTTAGGGTTAGGGTGCGGGACAGGTGAGTGTGCGGTAGTGTCGGACTTAGGGTGCGGGTAAGGTAAGTGTGCGATAGTGACGGAGTTTAGGTTTAAGGGCTGGTTAAGTGAGTTACGGTGCGGGTAGGGTAAGTGTGCGATAGTGACAGACTGTAGGTTTAGTGGCAGGTTAAGTGAGGTTATGGTTAGGGTGCGGGTAGGGTAAGTGTGCGGTAGTGTCAGACCTTAGGGTTAGGGTTTGGGTTACGGTTAGTGCATGTATAGTTGTGTGTAATGTGTAGTTTACGTTTTGTGTGTCAGTGTTTTGGGTGTCGGTGTTATGGTGTTCGGTTTTGTGTGTTTTCGGTCTTTTGGTGTCGGTGTTTTGGGTGTTGGCTTTGTGGCGTGTCGGTGTTGTGATAGGGATCCATATATATATGTATATATATAAAACTTTACTATATTGCAATAACTTTCTCCTTTTCACTAAAGTGCCTATTGTATATATTGTGCTTTCTTTATTGTCTCTAGATATTTCTGTTAAATTCTATGTAAAACCGACACTGTGCCTGTCAATGTTGTTCTTGTTTTATTGGAGCTTTTCTCCTTGGGCCTCAGCTGAAAATGGGCTCACACCCAGACGGATTATCCCGGTCAACTGTGCCTGTCAATGTTGTTCTTGTTTTATTGGAGCTTTTCTCCTTGGGCCTCAGCTGAAAATGGGCTCACACCCAGACGGATTATCCCGGTCAACAAATGTAAAATAAATAATTTATTTCACTGGAAGGGCTATTATGGGAAACTGGCAGTGTGGGTTGGCATTCTTGTGAGAACCTGCTTTCTGATTGGCAGCCAATTGGGGCTCAGTGTGGGCTTTCTGGCTTAGTGTGGGTGCTGTTAGTTTAATCTTTTAAAAATGAGAGAGATAAAGAGAGTTAAGTCAGTAACTATAAGGTGATGGTGCATGGGGAAGGAAGAAGTGTTTAGTGTGGCTAGTTGCTCATTCTGAACAGGGTGCCATGTTGCCTGTCAGCTTAGGGCTGCTAAGGAGCCTCTTAGGTTCATAGGTTCGTACTAGGCTATCTGCCCTAGGGCATTTATAAGCCTAGCCAGAGTGTATGTGGCTAACACCACCCCTTAGGATGAGAATACTACGCCCTTTTAGGGTTTAGTTTACTATGCCTCAGTCTAGTAGTGACACAGAGATGACCCCCGGGGTAAACCTACGATCTCCCATCCACTCGTCGAGATTTCTCTTGAATAGAGTCAGTGAGGGGCTCTGCCTAACATGGACTGGGATTCTGTTCCAGAGTGTAGGGAGCCTCTGGGTTATGAATCTGTCCCTCCAGCATGTTCTATTTATTTCTGTGTTGAGGTTTAAGTCACTTGTTCTCGTGGCTCTGATGGATTTGGATTTTCTGAGGTGGAGCATGTCCATTAATTCAGGATTGGACATGGCCTTGTACGCCAGGCACAGATCACCTCTGAGTAGGCGGTATGCGCCTGAAAAGGGCTGGAGTTTTTTCAGTCGGGCAGCATATGACATATGTTTAAGACCCTTTATCCTCTTGGTGAGAAACTTTTGGGGTCTTTCCAACTGCTGCAGGTGTCGGGTGAGATACATCCCAAATGGGGCATTGTACTCAATCACTGGCCTGATAAGAGAAGAGTACAGGGGCACAATGACCTCTCTTGATCTAGATGTGAAACCCTTCATGATAAGGTGGGCAATATAGAAGGTCTTCCTAACCACTTTGGCAATGTGAGTGTCAAATGAGAGGTTACTGTAAACCTGGGTCCCTAGGTCCCTGATTACCTCTTCCGTACTTAATGGATTACCGCCTATGTGGTAATTTGTCGGTACCTTGTTTTTCCCAAAGGGTATGACTATACATTTTTTGGCGTTCAGCTTAAGGCCATGGCTCTGGCACCAATTATCCATTTCTATGAGGCTTCTCTGAAGGATGTTTGTGTCCGCTGGAGTATCAATTATGGCGCCCAGTTTGCAGTCATCTGTGAACTTTGTCAGCCACAATCCTCCTATGTTTGCCTGTACCTCGGAAAAATAAATGCCGAACAAGAGGGGTCCCACGACTGAGCCCTGTGGGACACCGCTTGTGACTGGCTTAGAGTCTGACATAGCTCCAGCAACTCTGACCCTGTGGGTTGTGTCCTTGAGCCAGTTTGCAACCCATCTTGTGACATATGGGTTTACATTTAAGCTGGTGAGTTTGTCTATGATGCCCGAGTGGGGTATTGTGTCAAAGGCTTTTGCAAGGTCAAGGTAGGCTGTGTGAACTGCCTTACCCTCATCAATGGCCTTAGTGACTGTTTCAAAAAAGTCGACCAAGTTCAAAAGGCAGGATCTGCCCTTGACAAAGCCAAATTGGGTAGGATCCAATGTCTGTAGGTCCCCAATGTCTTTGTTTATGAGTTCCATAATGATCCTCTCCATAGCTTTGCAGACCAGGCTCGTCAAGCTTATGGGGCGGTAATTTCCAGGGTCCGTAGAAGCACCGCCTTTGTGAAGTGGGACCACTGTTGCCGCACGCCATTCTTTGGGTACGTATCCTGTAGTAAGGCTAAGGTTAAACAGCAGCCTTATGTGTGGGTTTAGTTCCTCTTGGAGTTCATGTAGCACACAGCCCGGGACACCATCCGGTCCCATTGATGCTGTGTTTTTAGCTTTAGAGAGGGCGGCTCTCACCTGGGCATCTGAGATGTTAGGGAGGCTACACTCTGCTGGGATAGTTATTTCTCCTTTTGGGGGGGAGGGGAGGAGAAATTTGCACTGAACCTGTCTGCCAGAATGTTGGCAATGTCAGTGGGTTCAGTGTATTTTGTGTCATTTTGGACTAACTCTGAGCATATCTGGGAGTTTCCACCCAGGTTTCTAACATAGCTAAAGAAGGCCTTGTGATTGTCTTTTGTGTCTTTTGCGATTTTTCTCTCAAAGTTGGCCTTAGATGATTTTATGAGTGATCGTAGTTTTCTGCTAGTACTGATCAGAGATGCCTTCCCTTTTAGGGATTTTGCTCTGTCATGTAGTAGCTTCCTCCTCCTGTTGTAAAGTTTGTTTATGGCTGGGGTCCACCAGACCGGGCGCCTGCCTTTGGGGGAATGGGTCTTGGTTTTATTTGGGATTGCATGATCCATGCATTCTTGAAGGTGCCCATAGAAGGCATTTGCAAAGGATTCAGCAGTGTGGGTTGTGGTTTCCACTGGCCCAGGGGCCTTGAAAGATACCACTTCAGTCTTAAGAAGTGTGAAGTTTGCTTTTGAGAAGTTCTTCACTGTGGTCTTTTGTGCAGGGGTGGGGCGGATGTGGATTTCCAGTGAGATTAATTTATGGTCTGATCTTACCAAAGAGGGATGTACTTCCGATGTGGAGCATTTTGTCCCCATGTTTGTGATGATCAGGTCTAGTATATTGTCTCCTCTTGTGGGAATGGTGACTAGTTGTTCCATTGCATTTGAGTTTATGAATTCTAGGAACCTTTGGGCTAGGGTGTTGGGGCTTGAGTAATGTTCCCAGTCTATGTTTGGGTAGTTGAAGTCTCCCAAAATGATGGTATTTGGAGAGACATTCATACTCTCCAGTGTCTTCAGGAAGGCTGTGTGGGGTTCCTGAGTTTGAGAGGGTGGTCTGTAGCATGCTACAAACTGTAAGGCAGTTTTGCCTATGGTTAGTTGCACCTGGATAGTCTCCAATGCTTTGTGCGTTGCCACTAACCTGGAGGTGTGGGTATCTTTGATGAAAATGGATACTCCCCCTCCTTTTGTGGTTCGGTCCAAGTTTTGGGGCCGGAAAGCATGATATGAGGTAAAACCTGATAGTGCTGGGGTGCTCTCAGGAGCCTTGAACCAGGTTTCAGTCACTGCACAGACATCGATGTTCTCCATACTGAGGAGGGCTTCGAGGGCGTGCATCTTGAGGTTTAGACTTCTGGCATTGAGCAGCATTACCCTTAGTTTTTTCCACTTGTGTTTTCTAGGGAGGTAGGTTTGTCATTTGAGCCTTGCCTAAAAAGGCACTATGGGGGTGGCAAGAGCCTTGGCCAATATCCGAAGCCCAGGGTGACAGGTGCAAGCCATCCCTTGAAGCAGCGTGGCTTGTCAAGCATGTCATCCCAAGCAGATAGACACTGGATCCCCTTAGAATGACACCAGTAATTAAGCCAATTGTTAAAACTGATCATTTTGTCTTTGTACTGTGGCATCATTCTTGGTGAGGGTAAGATGCTGCTCAGGGTCAGGGTCATACCGGCCTGGGCTACATAATCAGAGAGCTCCTCTATGTCTCTTTTCATGTAGTCCAGGGAGGTACGTCTCAGGTCGTTCACACCGGCATGTACAATGACTGAGTCATATTTGTACTTGCTGTGGAGTGACCTGAGTGCTTGTGTTATGTGGCGGATTCTAGCTCCCGACAGGCAGCTTACTGTGACCCTCTCTTTGTTCAGTCTGGTGAGCAGGACGTCAGTGTGCCTGACTATGGAGTCACCTATTACAAGTGTGTCTGGCATGTTGTTTGGCCTTAAGGGCTGTGACTGTTTAGCACACTGACTTTGTGAACTATGTGTTGCATGTGCTATGTCTTGAGGTGGTGGTTGCTTGGGTGTCTGCTTTGGAGGCCTCTGTGGTTTTGGTAGATTTTTAATCAGCGCCTCCGAGTATGTTTTTGTGTGTTTATGTGTTTGGTTTGCAGTTGTGATAGTTCTATGTGAGACTGGGTTTGTGGTGTGCGTGGTTACCTTCTCCTCCTGACTGATCTTGCCAGTACTGAATTGAGAGAGCTCAGCCTCCAGTTTGGCTATATAGTTGCATCTTTCTTGTTCAAGGTGTGGAGTTCGATTCCTTCACCTTCATTATGCTGCTATGTGACTCTGAAGGAGCAATGCCAAAAGAAGGTGGAGATTCTGACCCTTCTGATGTTCATGGGGCACTCTTAGGTCTACAAGAACAAAGAAACCAAAGAGGGGGAAGGGAGAAAGAAGCATAATTCACACTACTTAAATGTGATCCTTTGCCCAGGAATTTGTAGAATGGCATGGATTTTGCCTCACATTTTGCATCTTTAATTTTCTGGTAAATCAGTGAAGAGTGCAGCCAGTCTATAATGACATACATTAGAATTTACTCTTTTTATGGCCTGTTTAAAGGAGACCTAGTGAAAGGCATAGGGAATGCAAGGTTTGCTGCTGGGACAGTATTGACCTGGCAGTCCAGTGGGATCAGGACAGGAAATACATGCTCTTGGTTTCCATGGGATTCAAGTCTTCCTCTCAAGAGTAATGGTCATAATCATATTACCGCACATATCCCGTGAAGGAAAAGATATGATGAAGGGAATTTGTTGATGTATTCAGCTTAGCAGACATGGATAGGGTATGGAGGACTACAGAGATGGATGCCATGAGTTCTAGAGACTTGACTGAAGCATTAGATAAGAGGAGACTAAACACTTCGGCAGGCTATGATAGTTTGGCAAGGAGAGTTGCATGACAAAAAGGTTGGTAACTTAGTGCTGATGCAAGAATTGTTGAGAAGATTGGAGAACCTGGAGTTTCTTAAGATTTTATCGAAGAAGCTGGTGCTGCCCAGTCTTCGGTTCAGTTTGTCATTTTCAGTTAAAGATATCCTGGGTAGATTGCATGTGCTAGCCGACAGTTTGTCTTGTTTTTAGTTCAACGTGTTTCAAGCTTTGGTTTCAGAGGTGGTGGAGCACCTGACAGCAGCTAATAGAGGTCTGGAGCACTGGCAGTTTGTAGAGGGTTAGTTTGTGCAACAGTCTTGGGCTATGGTGACAAGAAGAGTGTACCGCTCAGCTGTAGCTGCCATTGCATCTTTTGCGGAGAGCTTTCCTCTGCAGGATAGGTTGTGGTCTGTCAGCCTAGTGGCAAGGTATGTGGTGCACAGGTAGAAATTATAGAAGGCTGTGAGGATAAGGGTGCATTTGTCAGTCTTAAGTGTTACAGCTATGTTTTCAGGGTTAAAGCATGTTACAAAGCACAGTTGGATTTTGAGGATGCTGAAAAGGTTGGGAATGACAGGTTTGCTGGTTGACTAGAGTGTTCTTTTAGGTAAACAGTAGCTACAGTTATTGTTAAATGGCCTTTAAAAAATACTGGATAGTTATAATTCACATGGTTTACATGCTATGTGGCCTGTTTTTATATACAAAGGAGCTATTGGTATTAGTACATTATTATTGGTTCTCAAGTGGCTGGATTTATATATTATAGAGAAAGTAGTGCTAGCTTGTCTAACTAGAACTAAAATGGATCAGACTATCCAGGGGCAGCAGAGAGTTTTGCAAAAAAAAATAATGAAATTTAGTTTTGCCTGGTGGCCTGGGTTTTGGTTTTGAAAAAGTGTTGCACTGGTTAATCAGGTTATCTTGTTCTATAAATGGCAGGAAGGGAGGCTGGTTATGGCTAAGCAGTTTTGATAATATTGTGAAGCAAGCAGTTGGTGAGGCATTCTGCACACTCTTTTCATACAGGCAGAGCATTTGACTTAGCATTGGAAGGGAAATGGATCATGGTGATAAGAACAGGAAGGCAGCTGTCAAATGCTCTGGTGGTGTACATTTCTTATTACAAGGGTTTTGGTTAATTACTGTTATTTTTGTCATACAGTGCACCACAGAGTTTGATCTGCGTTTACTTCTTTATATTCTGGACAGCTAAGTGAGTTTGACATGGGATATGGACTGATCGCAGCGCAGCATAATTTGGCTTGGGTCAGAGGTATGTGTTGGAGACAGCTGATTTCTATGTTAGAAGAGGTTTGTGCAGCTGTTAGAATCCCAAACATTAGCATTCATTTAGGGGTTAATAACTTGGGCATGGTACCCAAGCTAAAATTATCAGGGATTATGAGTTTTTTGTTGTTAGTACAACAAAGATTTCCAGGGGTTGTTATAGTCTGTTCATCAATTATTCCATAGTTGCTATGCAAGAGTGGTGGCCATTTTTAAGGCAATTGTGACTTTAAGGAAGTTTATAAACTACAGGGTGGCAACAGCAATACTGTCATAGGGTTTTTGTGATTTCATCCTTTGGAACTTCCAACAGATTGGAGCCCTTGTATGGTTTGGATAGGGCAGAGCGCATTTAAGTCAGAAATATTTGAATTTATCTCATGTCTTTTGTCTTTGTTGTAAGATTTAGTGTCCTCTTAAAGGATTTAGTGAGTTTTCAATAGGTGGAATAGATTGGGTGAAGACGGCAGTCATGGTCAGGAAAAGGAATGTGGGAAGAAGCTGCCAAAGGTTTAAGGGGGAGATCCTTCCTTAAGAAGGGAATCTCCCAGTGGTGGCTGGTGACTTCAAATCAAAGGGGGGCTGCAAGAGACTGCTGAATGGGTGGGGTCAATGAGAAGGGGTGTGGTCAACTAGAAAGGGGAGGAGCTATGCTCAAAACCACAAAAACTGTAACTTTAATTAAATACACTGTCCTGGGTGCCAAATCATCATTATGAGAGTCCAATCAAGACAAAATGAAGTGTAGAAGAAGAAGAAAATATTTCAATGCATTGGCTGCATGACAGCTTACTTAATATCTAGATGGAAACAAAAAGGTTGTGAGGCATGAATGCCAATCAAAATCAAGTATAAAAAAAAAACAAGCAGCACTCAACTCAAACCACTTCTCCTTGCACTGCAGTTCTAATTATAATTTATATTCAGCTTTATAAAAGTACCAAGTAACATGCTGAAAGTAGCAATCTCTGTGATACCCCCACTTGTAAAAATGTTTCTTATCCAAAAAAGACCTGCTGCCTGACAACAACTATCTACTTGTTTCATGGGGAAAACATGATCAAAGTAAAAAATGAAAAGGTTATGGACCACACATGATAGACTGACATTCTGTTTAGTTACAGGTAAAGCCTGCAAAGATGACTGCAAGTCTCCAACAAATGTAATGAGTTTCTTAAAATAATGCAATCCTGTCCTTTATTCCAAATATTGTCATATGCATTTCAATACCAAGGCTTATACATTATCTAGTTATGTAAGTATTCTCTGCATGGCAACAACAGAAAGGCTTTCAATGTTGGAAATTCTTTAACAGTATGCTTATTAAAGCTTACTTGCATCTTACAAACTCAGACAAGCTTACCTGATAGTCATTAAAGCATTGCTACTTAACCACAGAGCAGTAGGCACTTTCTGAATAATAATTAGCATAAATCAACAGTATAAAAATATGACAGAAACCAGAACATTCTGAAACATCAAGGACAGATGAAAAGCCACTGTAGTACTTGTGTCTACCTTGGATGGGGGATACTCTGCACATTTACACTGCATAACTGCTCCTTGCCTTGCTTGGACACATCCAGAGTCACTTCATGGGGGAGTGCAACACTTATGTTACAATTTTAAATATCTCTGGTTGACTGTGATGGCCCTGACACATTTGTCATACCTCTCAACCTAAGAGCAAGACATCTGGAGAAAGTCATACATAGAAGTGGGACAAAGGCCCAAAAATAAGGACATTTTTAAATATTGCTCTTATAAACTTAGAAAGATAATTGAATAGTAGGTCTTGCATTAGTATAAATTTTCTGAAGGATATGAAATCTGAAACTCAAATGTCTGTCATTATTTTCTAACTTCCGTCTTTAATGATTTGCCACTAATTTGCCAAAAAACACATTTTTTATGAAAAATGGACCAAAAATGTGATACAAAAATATAAAACAGCCACACAATACAACCGGAAAACTGTCAAAGAAGGGACACTTTTTTTAATATTAGTACTGCTAACTTGAGCAGATGACAAAATAAAAGAATCTACATGCATTTCTAAAATAAATGTAATACATAACTCTGATTATTACAGTTATTTATTAATTGTAAACCCGCCAAGTTTTCTTCCAAAATTGTCATTTTGCAGAGGGATTATTAGGGGAAGAGCAACATTTTGAGCCATAATAGGGGACAGTTGAGAGGTCTGGATATGCCTAATTCTATAAAGCAATTTATTTGCAGGTACCTCTTAACCTGTTAATGCAAGAAATCTGGACAAGGCCAAATATATTGGGGGAACATATAAACAGTACTAAAAATTGCTCTTGTGTAAACTGAGACAGTTGATAGAATATAACAGGTCTTGCTTTAGCATTCATTTTTCTGAAGGTTATGAAGTCTGAAACTCAGTGTTTGTCATTATTTAGTGACTTAATTCCTAAATGATTTGCCAGAAAACCACAACTTTTATGAGGAACAAACCAAAAATAAGAAGCAAAAATCTATTTATTCTGTGAAAATCTGGACAGTTGAGTGGTGTAGTTCAGCCGGGGCCGTCTTTGAGTTTGCCACCCTTCCCCCTCACAAAATCATGGTCGAATGGAGCCCCCACCCCCCTGCAGCCATTCCAATGAACCATTACTTGGCTATTTCACCCCATTTACCATAAACACTAATGTGCATACTGCTTTACTTCTACGATGATTTGGACTTCATTTGAAAGTTTTATTTTGCATTTACAGCACAAACACTAAGACATCTGCTAAACAAAGCAATGGAGTCTCACAATGAAAACCGGCTTAGCATTAAAACTTCTCTGCCCTTGAAAACTCACATTCAATGAAACAGCAATAAAACCCACATTCAAAGAAAATACATTTTACCAGTGGCAGATAAAGATTAACTTTGGGCTGTTTTCAAATTATAGACCCCTTGCGCACGAAACATACACGTGCTCTTTGATGCACCTTCCTAAATGTATTAAATTATATTCCTTGTACAATACAGTACAGTACAGGTATTACAGGGCGCTTTAAATTTGTTTTGAACATTTTTCCAGTAAACAATAAAACAAAATGCATGCACCAATAATGACAAAACTGCCCAATTCAGAACATTTTCCAGTAAACAATGAAACAAAATACATGCACAAATAATGACAAAACTGCCCAGTTCAGAACATTTCCATAATAAAAGTCTACTCAAACTTCTATAGACCACCAGTATCAGTAAATATGCACAATCTCTGAAGAAGTAAAAGTCATCTAAATAATTCCATATTAAAGAAATCTGTAACTAATGAAGAGGTTGGTGCTAGCAAACAACTTTATATTTCATTGTTTCATCTACAAATAAAGTGACTGTTGCCCTTGAGGAATAAATTGCCTATGTTGCATTAAAAAATGATAAGCTAGTAATATTGCAATAGGGAATGGGTGGCAAACTGATAATAGGTTCATAGTTACTAGGTATCTTCACCAAAAAGGACTGCAGCATCCACCCCCTTTACAACACAGTACAGTATCAGCAATGCATTTACCTACTGTGGGAGTAGAACCCACAGCCTTCTGCATCTAACGCAAGTACACTACCTGTTGTGCTATTAACAATGCAAGCAGACTCAGCATAAGTACCACTAAACTTTTGTTCCCCTGCAGCTCTCAGCTTCTTGTAAAATCTACTTGACACTCAGCTGTATCTCCGGACTTTGCAGCACAAGAAATCTGGAAAAAGCCAAAATTTACTACGGGGGAAGGGGCAAAAGCCCAAAAACCAGGAACACATTTTAAACATTGCTTATATAATGTTGGAAAGTTGCTAGAATAAAATGTTGTGTTACCACCATACATTTCACTACCAAGTATTGAACCCAGGACCCTGTGCAAAACAGTCAGAGCAACATACCACTATGCCAAATCATATGTTTTATAAAAGAGAGGAAGACTGAAACTTAAATGGCTACCATTTAGTGAATTCAGTTCTCACTATAGCTGTCAATCTCTTAGCACAAAACACCTGAACATAGCCAATAATGGGGGAATACAGCCCGCAAACATATTCAGTGAATTCAGTTCTCACCATAGCTCTCAACCATAAAATACATAGACAAAGCCAGTAATGGGGGAATACAGCCCGCAGACATATTCGGTGAATTCAGTTCTCAACCTTAGCACAAAAAAACCTGGACAAAGTCAATAATGGGGAAATACAAAAATAGGGACAAATTTCAAATACCCATGTTATAAACTTAGAAAATTACTAGAATAAAAGGTTTTTGTGTTACCATGTACTTTCTAAAGAATATGAAGTCTGAAATTCAAAACCCTGTTATTTTTATTTATTTAACATTTGTTAACCAGGAAAGTCTGACCTGGAACAAAAGCCAATCTTCAGCAGAGACCCAGGGAAAAACATTCCAGACACATGTCTTTGTATGATGAGAGGACATGCAGACTCCACACAGAAGGCACCCCAGCCAAGAATCAAACCAGAGAACCTGTAGCTGTCAGGCAAGAATGCTACCAGTGCACCACTGCTCTACTGACTGTGTAAGGTAACAAAAATACAGAAACCACCGATTTTATGAGGAACAAAACAGAATAAATATGAGGCAAAATCTGCAAATTTTTTTACAAATGGTGGTGGGTAGGGAATTCAGGCCCTTGCCACCTGCAACCAAGATACAGCTTTCAAGCCTGAGGTATTCTCTACACACCACCATGTGTTCTCTCTAGCCACCAGCACACACACACACATACTTGTAATAATACACTTACATGGGTCCAGGGCCTTCTGTTGCTGTATAGCTCCATATATCCACTCGCTAAGCTCCCATGAGATGTCACCGATCCCGTGGTGAAGTCCTTCCTTTCTGTGAGAGCAGGCCAGCCTGCAGATGTTGCAGTCCAATCCCTTTTCAGTCTATGCAGTTGTAACAAACTGCATAGACTTCTTGGATGCTCTTGACTGCTGTGTTTCTAATCCGGACTGCTGCTGAATCAGTCTGGAGCTTTGCACATGCTCTGGACTGGTTCAGCAGCAGTCTGGATGTCGGAAATGTCGCAAGTGTGCATGCGCGAAGGTTGGCTATTTTTGTCCTCCTTTTGTTTAGTTTATTTCTTCTTTCTTTTACAACTGGGGGGGCTGCAGTCCTGTAGTCCAATAACACAGGCCACCCATAGAATCTCCTTCCTCCTTTCCCTGTCTTTCCTTGTTCTAAGCTGAATAGCCTACGTTTCAGGAGTGAGTGATGGATTATGCTGTTTTTAGTGGGAGATAACTGAATGAGTACAGTGAGAGCTATTCAATTACTGGAATGGACAATGTATTTATCCCAAAAGGAGCTGTCAGTAACTCTATCTGACATGTTACTTTATGACGTTTTATGTTTGTGTTGCTTTAAATATCTTTCAGCTGCTTCTTATAATTTCTTATGTGCTAGTTGCTAATGGTGGAAACCATGTAAGCTCGATGGTCATACCTCTCAACTGTCCCTAATTTTCAGGGACGTCCCTGATTTTGACCCAAATTTTAGCTCTGTCCCTCTGAATCCCTCCTAAAACTAGTGACTTTGGGCAGAAAGGTGGTGAATTAAACTTAATGCATACTGACAATAATTAAGAGTTAGACACTTCTTTTACTTCAGAAAAGGTGTATTAATTCATTTGCACTGATTCTCTCTATGTTTCAACTTAATGGCACTAATATTTTAAAGGTGCCCCTGACTTTTTCTTGACTTTTCCCTGATTCTGTTCAAATATGTACCTGATTGGTTGAGAGGTCTGTTGATGGTGCTGATCAACAAAATGTGGTTGCATGACTATACTATGTATGTATTTTGTTTTGAAGCAGGAGTACATGGACAACATATAATGCCTTTGTAACTGCATCCTATGCCTGTTTAGTATCTTGATATGTGCGGCATTTCAGAAATTAATATGGAAGTGAGTTCTAAGAATAATGAACGGTCCTTTTCTGCATAACTCAGACAGGACCGTGAAGCATCATGAAAAGCATATCCTCTCAATTTACAGCCAGAAGCTCCTCAGAGGGGAGGATATTAGACCACAGACCCATAGTCAGCAGCAGTGAAACTGACAGCATACATGTCAGTTTCTCAAGAAAAGAAATAGTGTGGGGGTGGGGTTGTGACATATGAGGGGGGAGGGAAAGGGAACACTAGGCATAACACTCAACCTTGTAGCTCATAACATGAAGACAGAGACAAAACTAATGGTGGGACAAAATCAGGGATGGGCTTTAATTATGCCTCCTAAAAACTTAGAAAGTTCTTGTCTAACAGCTTTTGCACTACCATGGATGTAATGAAAGATATCAGTTGTGAAACTCTTAATGTTTGTCAGTAATTACTGAAATCATCCATGATTTACAATGGCAGGAAAACACAGATATCAGGAACAGTTTCACAACACAGGGCTAGGTATGGTGTGTGTGTGTGCAGGTTTAAATGTGTGTATTGTGTGTGGGAGAGTGAATGGGGGGCTGTGTTAACATGATGTGGCCACTGCCACTACTATCTACCACAGAAAGTGTTGAACTGCAGTTGTGATTGTTGATAATGTGTGTTTGAATCATGAATATTGAACTGTGAAAACAGGGCCTTTCTACAACAGTCCTTTACACAGGTGATCGGGTTCTTTCTGAATACCTGGGAAAGTCTGCATTAGAAAAAAAAACAAGAAGTACTTTGAAACAAATTAATCAGTAAAGCAAGCATTAAAAAATCAAATCCAACTACATTGCCTGATTAGAAACAATGAAACACAAAAAGAAAAAAAAAAACTTCTGGACGAAAGTGAAAGTAAAACCCTCCCAAACACAAAACCAGATCCTATAATAACAAAAAAAACAACCATTTTAACCTAGGATTCAGATTACATAACACTATATAAAAACTAAGCAGAAAGAATCTGACAAACAATGTTTGACCAAGAAGGTACAAAAATAAAACACTGTATAAATGCCAGTTCATGCTAAAAACAGAAACCAGACACACACAGAAATTGTCATAGAAACCATATTAGAAAATGCAAAAAGCATACCAATCAGCTTAACCAAATTAAGAAAAATAATGGTGGTATAGGAGTATTCCTGCTGGTGTGTGTGTATGTGTGTGTGTGTGTGTGTGTGTGTGTGTGTGTGTGTGTGTGTGTGTGTGTGTGTGTGTGTATGTGTGCATTTCAATTTCTTAGTATTTTTGAGAATAATTTTTAGAATCCAACAATCATATAAGTTAAAACAGCTCCCTCAGGGATCAGTCTTTGGACTGCTCCTTTTTGGCATTTACTTCTCAGAAGTCAAGACCAATGTCAGTGGTGTCTGGCTGACTAAATATGCAGATGATTGCAAATCAGGAGCTGTCACTGAATCTCACACTGACACAAATGTTATTCAAGAGGGGCTGGCACAGACAACTCATGTCAGAGCCATGGACTAAAACTAAATGCCAAGAAATGCATAATAGTATCCTCTGGGAATTCATCCATCCCTGGTAACTATCATATTGACAAACACCCCTTACAGCTGATCCAGTAGTCAGGGACTTAGGGGCACACACAGATAGTAATCTTGCCTTTGACATTCACTTGTCATCAGTGGTGAGGAAATCATTCTATGTTGCTCAACTTATAAACAAAGGTATGTCATCTAAATCTAAGGAAGCCATTGTTTCACTGTATTCGGCATTCATCAGACCTATCATTGAGTACAATGCCCCTTTGGTATGTACCTAACTGGGCATAGCCAACAAATAGAATGTCCACAGAGGTTCCTCACTAAGAGAGTACACGGCATAAGTAAAATGTCCTATGCAGACCACCTCAAGGCCCTATACCTGTATTCTGTCTCCTACCGGCTATTGAGAGGAGATCTATGCCTGGCATACAGGGCATTGTCAGACCCCACTCTGATGGACTGCCTGCATATCCACAAAACAAACAGCACCAGAATTACCCATTCTAAAGACTTAAACCTTGTCTGTGATATAAAAAGAACCTGCTGGAGAGATAGGTATGTATCCCAGAAACGACCCCATCTTTGGAACAGGCTCCACATCCATGTGAAGCAGAGTTCCTCCCTAACCCAATTCAAGAACAACTTGGATAATTGGATGGGAAACCGGAAATGCATTCCTGGTTTGGCACCTATGTCTGCAATGGAAACAGATAACCTGTAAATGGTTCATCTCCCAGGCCCATACTTACACTTATTAAGGGTATCAAAAGTTGTCAGAGATTTGGGATGCATGGCTAGACTTAAAAAGGCTCTTACTGTCGTTAGCCTAGTAAACACCTATGAACCAATAAGATGTTACTCTTGTGAATAATTTTGAGACTATGTTGCTTGGAAAACAGGTTTCCTCTTATGGTCTCTGTGAAGTTAGGTGAAGGCTGCCAGCCTAGCCAGATAGAATTTTGTAGATAATTCTGCCATTTGTAAATATTAATGTAAGCCACAGAGTTGTTTTTTTAAATGTGAAAAGACTGCATTGGATATTGAACTGCAAAAATGTAACAGTGCACTCTGCTGTAAGAAAGCTAAGTCAAGCATTTTATGACTGTCTTTGAGGTCAAAATTCAGAACAGATATGTCTAGAGGGAGGCATCCTGCCTATTGTTTTAAGATCAGAGTTAATGGCTAAAATTTGCATGTATAAATGTCCTTTATTGCTCGGGTTTCTGACCAGGTGTAAAAAATGTAAATGCAGTTTCTGTTAGCCTGGGAACACCAGAGAAGTGGAAAGAATGATGTCATGTGAAGCAGCTCTGTGTTATCAATTTAGAGAGAGAGAATCACAGAGCTCTGAGCATTTTGTCTTGAGAACATCCAACATCACCAGCACTGCCTGTTTCTATATGTAAGTTATTTAGAACCGTGTTTTCTCTTAGATATAGCTAGGAAATAGGAAGATTAGACTAGTTTGTTTTTCTGTGATGTTAGAACTTTTCTATGGTATTATTTTAAGTATTTCTCTGTGATCTCTGAACTCTTGACTAGCATTGTGTAGTAAGAAGTATTTTCTTGTGTTTTTATTTATTAATAAATATTTTTAAACCTTTCAACTCAACTGTGGCTGTGTTATGTAGAGTTAATTTAAGCTCTAGAGTACATTGCATCTATATAGTGATACTGTGCCAAGTCACTCTAATAAGCCTTGACTGTTCAGTCACACTTACCGTTTGGATAATAATATTGCACAGTAATAATTGGGCACCCTTTCAGAAGGTCTTTTGAGTAGCTGATAGTAGGTGGGGGCAGCTGGTACTACCTTTTAGACTGGGTAGAAAAGGAGCACAGCTGGAGAACCTGTGCCAGTCTTCCCCAGGAGTGTCTGTGTGGTTGTATAAACTCTTATCTCAAAGAGTGTGTGTGTGTATGTGTGTGTGTGTGTGTGTGTCAGCTACTTGGGTAGGGACACGAAGCACTGGTTGGACGGAGAGGGTGCTGAAGGTTTTAGCTTGCCCACTAGGCTGAGACCTGGACCATATAGCTGTGCCAGTGGGGACTCTTATTGGGGACCTGGAGAGAAAGGGAGAAACCAGCCCCAGACTGACTGTGATCTCTGTGTGCTCTTAAGGGAAATTGTACTTTACTGTGTGTGTATTTATTATCCTTTCCCTATATGGAAGCCCCTCACTGGTGTTAGTGGTGAGGATTGAGGCTCCTTGATTGCTGGGCGAGGGCACTGGCATCACAGTCACATTCCCACATAACTTATTGGAGGTGCTCAGTAGTGTTAGCATCTGTTTATGAACTGGAATGTTATACAACAGCTTGATACAAGGGTCCATTAAATTACTACCCTTTAAACTGCATATCAGAACTCCATCCACACAGTTAATCAAATATTTAAAATGGACAGTGGAGCTATCTTACATTAGAATATATTACAAAACATGTCTTACATCTTCTATTAAATGTAAAATTCAAACTGCATAAAATACAGGTACACATTTAACAGTCACCATAAGGCATGTCGGGCTGAGCATGGTATAGATATCATCACACACTCACGGATAAGGCACTCTACATAGGGTCTTGTGTCTTACAGCACTGCTCAGAGTGTAATAATATCTGTACCATGCATACCTTCTTATGCCTTATTGCATCTGTCTCATCATTGTCCTCATATATAATTTACAGAGCAGAAACTCCTCTGACGTTGGTTTCCATTTATTTATAACTACATTGTTGATTATTATCACATAAAGTGCCTACACCGTCTCCCTTCTAGGCTAATCTGTAAATTTAAAAATAGTATCTAACAAACAGGGTTATATTTTTTAAAAATGCATATTTTTTGTAACTCCTAATTCTTACATTGTGTAAATGCAATGTCTTTTGCAATTCTTTTATTACTTTCAAAACTTTTCTCCTTAGCCCTCCTATACAGACAGACTTTGGCTTACAGGAACATTCTTGCAGAAAAACAGAAAATAAAATTTAGAAAAGTAATTTAAAAGGGAAGCGAGGAGAATCCACAATGACTTGTTCAAAATGAATAGACAGTGCAATAGCCTAATCAAACTGGAAGAATGTCAACACTGTCTTACTAAGGGAGCTAGCAGAAATTCAGCAACCATTGTCTCAGCTGTCTAACATCAATGGTAGGAAAAAAATGATGGGAAAATGCATTACTTGAGAAAAGGAGAGTAACACATCATGAGCTCAGCAGGATGTGAAAATAATGAGATTTCCTGGCAGGAAGACCACCACAGATATTGTTGGCTAAATAACAAAAGGACTACATAAAGAGTAACATAGCGTTGATGGCTTCTAGTCTTTTAGTAAACCATCATGTCATAAAGCAGGCAGAAACAAATTAAACAGCACTGGAATTCAGGCCATGGTAATTAGCAATGTTAAAATGTATAAGGATAGTGATACAAACCACAAGGTACTGATTAGAACTCTGAAAGGAAGGGGGTCAAAGATCTGCCTTCAGGAACTATGCTATGCTCATTTTTTTCCAGTGTCTTTGTAAATGCCTGCAACTTTGCACACCAAAAACATTTTCAAAATGCCAAGCAAATCAAACAAATTAGAAGGAATGGTAACAAAACTGCCAAAGTTGCAGTAACTGGAAAAATGAAATGATCAGCATTTCCAAGTCAAAGCAAAGTATAGCACCCCTACCCACCCCGTCATGTGCCAATCCAACTGTACACAGCAGTTTATTGAGCACCCTTTACCCTAAAATCATTAGCGGTTGTTTTCCTTTTATTTTCTTTTTTTTTGGCCAGTCTAAATAGAAGGCACTTGTTTTCCATGTGTGATTAGTGCAGTTCTGATCTCTTTATATTTTTGGTAAGCATTACTTTTACTTGACTGCATCAATGTTCTGTATATTGATGGTTGTGCACACTGATAGCATGTCATGGACGTGTGTGTTGGTGTGTGTGTGTGTGTGTGTGTGTGTGAATCGGAGAGAGAGAGAGATAATATGGTGTACTGAAAATCACTGAAACATCAAAAGATTTACAGTAAAATGACTGACATGCAAAGTGAAAAAGACGGACTCAAAATACTGGAAAAAGTGAAGTTATACTAAGGGGAATTCATACCCTTTCCTTTCCTGCTCTGTGACCATAGATTATATATATATATATATATATATATATATATATATATATATATATATGGGTTCCGTTCAGAATTTTGAATATCAAAACTTCAAATTTAATATGATCGAAGATCATATGTTTGAAGTTTCAAAACTCGAAATCCTGAATGGAGATCGGCATACAGCGTAGACCGGGAGATTTCCCTTGTCCTCGCTGTAGTGTGATCTCAGAGTTAGTATATTTAAGTTGCAGGGGGTGC
>NC_056750.1:475294584-475329584 GCF_019279795.1 Protopterus annectens
GTAACTGGTATGTGTGTGTGTGTCTATGGGTAGTGGGCACTCCAGGTGAAAATGGTGTGTGAGTATCTGCAAGAACACAACCAAGCTCTGTGCTAGGTCCAAATCTTGCTGTATTGGACAAGTATGAGCCACGCATGGTACAGGTGGCATTTCGTTGCTGTCTTACCTGATCACGACAACTGACTCTGTCAGGAGTTGTATTGATACGTCCACATCCATGGTCAGATGCACTGCCACTACCTGAATGTGACTGATGTCTGCTGGATGAGCTCTCCTCATGTGTATGCCCAGAACCACAACCCCATGGCCTGCTACACATGGATGTGGACAGCTCAACCACTGACAAAGCAGTGGAAGTAGTGCCATTATGGGAGCATGATTGTGCATGGCCAAATCGGCTAATATCAGATGATGTGGCTGACCTATGTCCACATGGATTCCATCCCCCTCCCAGCAGACATTCCTTCACAGATACTGCCCATTCCAAAGTGTCATTCATCCACTCAACTAAATCAGCAACATGGTGGAAGCAGTTGTACATATCAGCTGTGCCACATCTACAACCCTAACCATTTCCTCGGAAGCTCTATTGGAAATTGCCTGCACCTCCATCAAGGCCCTAAACATATGTCACGTGGCACAGAAAGACACACCTGGATCAGGTGGATACTGGACAGCAGACCTCCTCCAAGCACCACTAAAAACCCTCCTGCATGGCACTCACCCACATTTTGACTATGGCCAGAGTCATCAGGCACTGAAGCCACAGTAGCCACACTAGCCTGACTGAGTGTCTCACCCTCCACCTGTCCAATACCTGAGGACTCACTGGAATAGGTTGGCATAGGCCTACTGGCTGTGTCCAATGGAATTGCAGGGCATGGCTGAATGTCAACCTCAATGTCAGATTCAACCTCTGAACCCCCTGACTGTGCCTCTGTTTGCCCACCACCATCATCAGAGTCTGCCAATACCCTGACATCAGGTGATAAGAGTCTGACACTTCTACTGTCATGATCACCTTTGATACTAAGCAACAAGCACAGGAAAGACATGAATACCTACACTACTACAGTTCAATATATATGCTAACAAACTAACAGTGGTGCCACTATTACAGACAGCACAGCAATACACACACTGTCCTCACACCCATATTACACATACGGATAAACTAAGTATTTCTGTGAACTGCTCATCAGTACCGAAATAAAAATGTTTGGCTTACCACGTACCATGTACAGATGACTCCACACTTCTTAGTGAGGATGGTCACAGAAGAATTTAAGCAAAATGTAAGGACTCCATCATCACAGTAACTGTAACATAGGGGTGAAAAACTTTTGGCTCTTTATATGTCCATTAACAATACATTTAACACAAAGTTGGATGACATGTCCACCCTAAGCCCATGTGTAATGAACCAGAATGTGTTATAACTGTATCATTCTATAACTAGTCCCAACCCCCCCCCCCCCAAAAAAAAAATAACAATTAACATAGGCAAGCCTACCTGGAAGCTCCTCCTGAGACATTCCTGTCCTCCCTGAAACAGCAACACCAACATCAGTGACATGCTGCTGTGCACTGTCCACTGAGCTCTCTAGATCCCTGACAATGGACAGGAACTCTTCACTTGGTGTCAGTGGTGGCTCTGTGGCAGCCCCCCTCCAAAAGCCATCTTCCACTGGCCACTGCAGCTGTGCAGCTGCTCGCCTCCGGGCAGATGAAATCATGTTAGTGGTCCTATGACACACCTGATCATATGTCCTGCTGCATCCCCCAACTGCATTTACATCATCCATGCTGCAAAATTTGCATTCTTCCAGACATATCCACATGTTCTCTCTCAAGCAGAAAGGCACTATGTCACCTAAGTACCTGGAAATTACATAATTCTCAGGGTCACTGCAGAGAGGTTTGGGGGGATTGGGACACTTGGGTGCCATAGTCCTAGGTGACATAAAACACAAAAGAGGGATACTACACATAAATAAAAGTCCTGCTTAGATGCAACACATACGTAGTTTTTCAATATTACCCACTGGAGAAACAAAAAACTTTCAAGATATTCAAATATAAAGGATTTATGTGGTTTTAACATGTCACTGTCACACACAAAGTAAGGATGGATACAAAACAAGGGGAGAAACAATAGCAAAGCAAACCTCTATACAAACCATTCTTTTTTTGTCAACACAGACATGGAACTTCGCCCCCCACCCCCAAAACAACATGCAAATGACATTTTGCTAACAAACAAAGGAATAAAACATCAAAGAAACTGTCCCAAAAATATGTGTACACATTTACCACAGAACATTCACTTTTATGCAATTGCCAGTCACCTCTACCTATGGTCAGCACTCCCCTAGAGGTATCTGCGGGCCATCCTAAAAGGCTAACACCCCTGTGCAATTGACAATATAGGACATTTACATTTCACTGAAATACCAATAGAGAGAGACCTTTTGTGTCCATCACTGTCCCTGTGCCTTGTCTTGTTTGTTCTGTTCGCATTTGCTTCCTCACCTACCCTACTTACCTGATCCAGAAATACATACATCCTTTACCCAAAATTCCTCTCTTACTAAAGTAAAAAAAAAAAAAAGGCATGAGTCCCAAAAACATATATATATGTGTGCGTGTGCGTATATATATATATATATATATATATATATATATAGAGAGAGAGAGAGAGGGAGAGAGCATTCCATACATAGTTCTCCACTTCACACACGTGTCATCTTGACACAGTTGATTTGGTCCAATTGGCTATACAAGATGATTCCATTGTTGTAACCCCTCTATGTTGAGGTGACGGACCAAATTCAGCTAATATTCTGTACATATTTTCATTTTATACTGTTGAAGAAGTGGATAGCTTTAATTCTTTCATACCTCCCTCTTGCACATTCCTATATTGCTTTCCCTTTGTTCTTTCCCCTGCTTGCCCCCATTTCAGCACCGTTAATCTGGTCAAAAACAAAATCATACACAACAAACAAGTTAAAAAAGCAGTAGAGCCCTTCACTTGTTGGCCTCTATGTTTGTGAGGAATTTGGCATTGTACACCAATGCCAAGCAATGGTAACAGATCTTCAGTGATATGGTTGCCTCAACACCCTGCTGCTTAAACATGCTGTGCTAAGGTAACACACAATAACACACAATGAATATAGAATAAAGAATTATTTCATTGCATTTTCAATACTTATTTAAAACTATTACATACACCTGGATTAGAACCATATATCATCTGGGTTCCAAAAGAAATGCGTCGATGCATTTACACCTGGTGCCACAGAGTTAGCTAAGGAACAAGTGTGTTTCATACACTCAGTACTGAGAACTATCAAAACTGAAGCAATGAGGCTCACGTTTACTTGCCACTTAACTTCATGTAAACAGGGAAAGCAGTAGAAATGTGCATCTCGCATGTGCAAACACTTATCCATTGTCCGAGCAATCTGACTGTTCAGCAGTGTGCTACTGAAAGTGGACAATAGCATGTATTACTTATGTTTACTGTCCATTTAGTCCTCATCCCATGAAAGTACAAGTAAAAACACAAACAAAGAGCATACACTTAAGAAAACAGCACATATTTACACTGCAGCATTCTATTACCTCCACCCTTGCACTTCAAACTTGGTATCTCAGTCTTGCTTACTAATATATCAACTGCACTACAGAAATAAATAATAAATGATTCCGCATATACCATGCACATCGTTATAATAACAATACACAATCAGATTTTCCAATAGTTGTAGTAATGTGGACAGCTGTTTCCATTTAGTTTGTTAAGCTGTTTCTTAAAGTATACCTGCACATTGAAAACACAACAGCAAATACTACACATTACACACTCATCAATCTGTTAACATGTAGAACTTTAATATCTCGACATAGCTAGCTATCAATTTCATGCAGATCTCCCAACAACTTCTCTCCAACATCCACTGCTGATATTATCCACTATAAAATGTTCAGAAGAACATAATTGTGTAACCCTGCAGTTATCACTCCAATCCCATGGAGTATCAATATTTTGTAAGCTGGACATGCCAACACATCCACTTCATTCAGGCCTCCCAACATCTTCTCTCCAACATCCAATGATGATGTTATCCACTGCAAATTGTCCTGCAGCCTTGTAAAAGTAAGACTTGTGCTGTGGTGCTTGCATAAAGTACTAAGTTATCTAGTCTGTGTACTTAGGTAGGTAGGGGTTCTGTTCTCACTGCAGTCAGTGTGTGTGTGTGTTTGTGCACTTGTTTGACCTTGAGAAAGCATTTTACACCAGCATGTGCGACACTGCTATTACCATCTTCTCCTCACTACATATTGCTGATGTCATCACCTGTAAATTGTTGCCCAACACTCTCCAAGTCAGATCTGTGCTGTGGTACTTGCATTAAATACAGAAGTCTCCAGTCAGTTTATTTAGATAGGGGTTCAGTTCTCACTGTAGTCAATTAGGGTGTGTGCATTTGTGTGACATTAGAGAAAGCATTTTGCACCAACATATGGGACACTATTACCATCTTCTCTTCACCAGACACTGCTGATATCCTCACCTATAATGTGTTGTCCAACACTCTCCAAGTCAGATGTCTCCTGTGTTATTAGTATAATACAGACAGTATCAACACACACCAAAGGTTTCTTTCATTATGAAAACAAAAGCACAATCCAATGATAATGTAGACATTGTATGCCTATGTGCAGACCAAGTGGTATGTGACCTGTGTAATAAGTTAGTTGGTATGTGGAACATCCACCAGCATGTGCCCACAGTGGTGACTACTCCCTTGTATGTAACACAACTCCTGAGTATGTGCAGGACATCCACATCAAAGGCCATAATACTTCTGTAGTTCACAGACTTCGTCACACTAAGAGCTGAGTGCA
The DNA here is from genome assembly GCF_019279795.1 of Protopterus annectens. Classification (NCBI taxonomy): domain Eukaryota; kingdom Metazoa; phylum Chordata; order Ceratodontiformes; family Protopteridae; genus Protopterus; species Protopterus annectens. The sequence goes on from NC_056750.1 coordinate 475,299,502, forward strand.
ATGCACCCTTCTTCATATACCTCCCTACACATCTTCCAGAGATGCATAACTCAAGTGTAACACCTTTGCCACATTGAGCTCTCACACATCTTATTAGCCATACCTAGGTATTCTTTTTGTTTCATAAACATTGCTGTCTGATGGTGCAGAACCCCCATCAAGGTGATATACAGATGCATGTGTGATAGCTGTTCCAGTGACGCACACAAGTACATACATAGCTGTTTGACAACATTGATGGCATTGGTTACATCTGTGACGGTGTGGATTGTGCCATATATATGTCATGCATATCTGTCAAGTTGCCTGGTTTGATCACAATATCACATACAGGTACAGCAGTGTCCCTCCTAATACCTCCAGCAGATGTTACAGCATTAGGAATGAGTGCTTGATTATCCTTATAGATTGCTGACATCTCATAATAGTTGTACAAGTGTGTTCTTGCAGAACCATCTATGATCACTTAGAATCACATATGTTCTGTCATAGACATAGGATTACCACAAGTATTATTCTGATATTGTGTGTGCTTCTGTTTACTGTTGTCCACGAGCCTGTAACTATGTGCCCCACTTGGTAGAGACCTATGCTGACATTACAGTCATATTCAGACAATTTATTTTGCACAGCTTCACAATATGCACCTAATCCTTATTGTACATAACATCCCTGATGTCCTCTTCATTGTTCATGTCAGGATGCTTATACCACAAAGGCAATTCCTCCATTATTATGTCACTTTATGTGACAGTCAAAAAATATAAATTTTCATTGTGCTTTCCATACTGTATCATGTTGATATGTAATAGGTGTTTACTGTTCCTGGTACAACTGTCTTCATTTACTGTATCACAGGAATATGTAATTAGTGTTTACTGTTCCTGATACAACTGTCTTCATTTACATGTTCTTGTCTGCTCTACATTATGATGTTTTACTTGTCCTCTTTCCATTTATTCATTCCTGCAATTTTATCTGTGTATCCCTATTCAATACACACACTTCTCCTGACTGTTTATTTTAAATGGCAGTCAATGTACTATCAAGGATCATTAACATAACTTTTGTGCAGAATGCCTGAAATGGGATTCCACAATACTCTGCACTGTCTACACTATCCTGAAATGTGTTTAGACTATATACATTGCTATATTATTAACCCTGGTAATCACCTCTGACAGTCCTTACAATCCTGCAGCTCTAGTTTGCCCTTATGTAAACAGATCTACATGTCTGGTGCTATCTGTGTTGCTTTACATGGATTCCTGGCCAGCAACACTGTTGCTAGCCATGGATCAATCCTTGTTTATGTTTAAACATGTTGTGCAGCATGAAAGTAATCAATGCTGCTGGTCTCTGCACAAATACATAAACTCCATGTAGGTTTTGCATGAAGTCTACACAGAGTTTATTGAATCTCCATGATGATTTAAATTATATACATGCATTTATAAACAGACAGCAGTATGCTGTCAGCAAAATCAGATTGTCAAACACACTAAATATACCTTTTAAATATTCAAATCAACCATGGTATATGGCATCTATATTACCCAATTGAACATTTAGGTTAGCAAATACCTAAACATCGTACTGGTAATATCGAAAAATTAAAACTGCGAACGGCCGATTTACTGTAGGGAATGAATTCCCTCAGCCGCAAAATAAATAAATAAATAAATACATTTAAACCAAAATAAAGTGGAAGGCTTCGCTCTTATACCCCCCACACACACACCCTAACTAAATATACAAACTCCAAGATCGCTCTACAGTGGGGAAAGGGGCAAAATCTGCATTACAGCCAAGGGAATTCTTTCCCTGCATTAAATCGACCATTCACATTTTTTTTGCTTTTGATATTACCAGATCGATGTTTAAGTATTCGCTAACCTAAATGTTTGATCAGGTAATAGGAATCCAGTATATGTGTATGCACATCTCCTTCTAATCCTCAGAAAAGTCAAGGTTATAAAGCAAAGGATTCCAAATCACCAAAAGGTTTTCCTCCCTCTTTCAATCTTCATATCTCACCAACATTCTCCTTTGTCTTCCCAAAGTGCTAACGACTTTCTATGCATTTACAATTTTCTGTTCTTAACATGAGAACTATGGTGCTACACATTATTTTGCACTACAGTGGTTTTCCACTCCCCTTTATATGGATTAAGGTTGTCACCTTTCACTCTGGTAAAAACTGAACCAATGCCATATGCCTCAGACCACTCCTAACTCTACCTCCCTCTTCCCCTTCCCTGCCCACTCCCCTCCCATTTTGACACAAGACAGAGGAGAAGGAATATCTTATGTTTCCTGTTTTAGACATAATCAGGTCTTATCAATGTCTTTTTTTTTTTTGTTGTTGTAAAAACAGAAAGACCAAGGTGGATTTTTAAACAAGTTCTGGTATTCCATATATGTTACTAAACAGAATTCCTAAGTTTGTAAAGTTTGCTCTGGACTACTGGATAATATGGAAAAAAAAACAGATTGGTGGCAACCCTAGTATGTATATAAAAGTGTGTGTGTGTGTGTGTGTGTGTGTGTGTGTGTGTGTGTGTGTGTGTGTGTGTGTGTGAGTGTGTGTTTAACCTAGAGATACAAAATTCCAGAACAAAAGCACCTCAGTTCATGTAGTACTATGTAGTAAGTTTTCATTGCCATCAGTAATCTCTGAATATTATTATGTAGCCCTTTCCAAGGCAATACTGCAATGTAGTAGCCTCAAGGATAATTTATATGCTTGCTGAACTTTGTGGACCTTCTTTGTCATGACATTTGATAAATCCCTGACTCTTCAGGGAGACTCAGATAAATTGCATGTACAGATTTAAGAAAATATATGCTTGGCATACAGCTACAGTCTGAGAAGGTGATTTACAATGTGGATGAATTGTGATTTATTTTTGTCAGTGGAAAAGGATACACTGAAATTATCCATATAAGTTATTGAGGTCTATTGTGGAATCTTCCTGCTTCTGACCATAAGGTACTGCAGGCCAGACGAGGACAAATCTGATATACAAGAGCAACACCACTTTGGCTAGTGTACTTGAAACTTCCTATAACACAAAAGTTTGAGACCACACAGTCACTAAGATAGTTCCCAGTTACAGGAGTAAAGGAAAGACTCATCGGTTGAGCCTGATGTAGGGTTAATGTACTCTGTCATCAAAGGATCTCAAACTGAGTAGTGAACACAATTTATGGACATGACTCTTTGGGAAATGATATGCAAACAAGGCTACTGAACAGTTCATAAAATGCTGATGCTAGGAGGTCAGACTTAAAGATTTCTGAAAACAGTTTGCTAAGATACAGTTATAGGTCATATATTAGTTTTACCTCATATCCTTCATTACCCAGAAGCAACTCGGATGTGGAGCAAAATGACATAATTTTGGCAACCATGAATCAAATGGTTCAACTAGGTCCTACTTATCAAAGTAGACAACTAACTGAAATACAGTTAGGTTATTAAACAAAATGCATTTATTTAGACAACAAACTGAAATACAGTTAGGTTATTAAACAATATGCATTTATTTACAATTACTAGTTTAAATAATTAGCCTTGTCTTTGGAGCAATGTGTTTTCAATAATTAACGGTACACCAACTCCTTTTTTGTTTTATTCTAATGTTTCAGTTAGGAAGATATATTTCACCAAGAATCCAGATCTATGTGTTAATCAGTAATTATATGCCTCTTCCTGAATGTTTAGAAAATGTAAAAAAAAAATAAGTCTTAGGCATGTGTTGAGAAGGGTTTTGTGACCTATTTGCACATCTCAGGGAAATGTGAATGTTTGACATTCAAAAGAGCATTTTCAGGTTCCTAGTTCTTTAGCAGACAAATGTGTTTTTTCAGAGATGGGGTCATTCTTAGCATATGGTGACTGAATGTGAGGAATTTGGGAAAATGGTGTTTAAGTGTTTATAAGCTTAATGTAATTTTCACTTGTCAACATAAAATGTAATACTGACAAGGTCTCATGTAATGTCATGGACTGTAAATGCATTAACATCTGTCTTCATATCCAGGCTTCACAAATTTACTACTAAACATTCACTTGAAAACAATGGTCTTCGCCATCAGTGCCTTAACTTTATAATGACTTGAACTGAAATCCTGTTTTTTTGTTAAACACAAGTGAAGAATCTCTTTAATGTGACCTAAACTCATTGTATTCTTCTGGAAGTCCTGATGATGAATGTGTTATATGGTAAGAAAATCATGACTGCTTTTTATGAAGCGTTAAAAACGATTAAGGCAAGTTAAAAGAACTTTAAAGCCAGATTTTTCAAGGACTAATTTACCATATTGCATATGTTTTAGCTTTACTAATACTTTTCTTTTTAACTATTTCAATGAATACTGCCTTGCTTAAAAACTGTGTGTGTGTGTGTGTGTGTATGTGCATGCATATATTGTGTGTGTTAATGACATGTGTAATGTGCATTGGTAATTCATTTTTAAGATACTGCTGCGAGATAACCTGTATAAATCATAATATGCATGACTGCGGTGTCAGACAAAAAATAAAAGCACAAATTAAGATATAGTTGGTCTCCTTGTGTGTTCTTCTTCAGTGCAGTATGGGCACTAATGAGTAGGCCGGTGTCTATGGATGGTGCACTCTCCTTCTCTGTCGTAGTAATGGCTGGGAGGTGCAACATCTCACTGTTGCAGTGTTCATTGCTTAGTAATCAATGTTTGATGTGACAGGTACTTACAGATCTAAAAGAGCAAATGATGAACTTACATTAAAGTCTGCACCCATTATCAAAAGACTGAGAATAACTACCAAGACTGTTCTTTCAAAAAAATAAATAAATAAATCTTCATGACTGCATGATTCAGCAGGCAGATTATTCCAAATAACTAATATTGTATTATATAAAATGTTTCTGTTAATAGAGTAATTATATCTGGTGACCCCGATTAAATGATTGCTGTTATGGGTGATTAAATAAAGGTGTATAAAAAGTGCACCCCATGGGTAACAGCCAAATGTTCATTCTTGAAACACCTGTATGTCACATTTGAATACACACAAATAAGCATGTAATACACTGAATACAACTGAAGATTGCTTAACTATTACATCTCACAGTTGTAATATTTTTGGTTTTCTGAAAAGCCTGTGAATCCTTTTTGCTTTGGTGTATTAGATTGAGCAATGAGAATATACACTTCTGTGGGACCATTACTTCAACGGGTCTTGATGAGAATGTGTGTAAAAATAATCCTTACTTATTAAAACCAGCATTTCAATGTGAAATGTACATTGATTTACATGGCAATTGTCCATCTAGTCAAACGTTTTGGTCTCCTGTATTTTAAACAGTTCATGCAATCTTGTAAACTGAGTACTGGTAATCCAAGTTATTTTTCACAAGATGGGAAACCCTACATTTTTTGCTATCAAATACAATTTCATTTCTCTATACCCAGACAAACAGTGTGGCTAATAACATACGAGTAATTTATTGATTTCATCTGGGTCAGCACGAACAATACTGTTTGCAGTCTGCATGTTTCTCAGCACCGATGCAGCCATGTAGGCATTCCCAGGGAACATCTAAACTACTGATTACATAAGGTCCTGACACCATCAACCATCACATAATTGACAAGAGAAATGCAGACTACTTACGTTATATGATGATACATCATACCTCTCAATTGTACCAAATTCCTTGGTAAATACCGGTTTTGAGGGCAAAATATTGGTGTACCACGAATTTCCGAACTGCCTCTTTAATTTCCGAATTTCCCTGTTTTCTTTTTTATTGGACTGTGCCCGATGTTGTCATCACGAGGCAGACAGACAGCCTGTGCCTGTTAGAATTCACGCCATTACTTAATTTAGCTTTACCAGTTTTATTCAGGCAGTACGCACACATCACACACGCAGAGCAGCACTTCTTCCTTCCCCCAGGTCCTCCAGCTTCAGGTACGGCACTGAATTATTCCTGCATACTAGCTGCATTGATTTTTTCGCAGGAGTTTGGCGAATTAAAAAAAGCAATGTGAAAAGTGTTACACAAGAAGTTAGTTAAGTGAGGCATTCTATCTTGTTTGAATGTATATCCGGTGCAAAAAGCAACTAAACATAATACGAAAAATGCACCCAACCAACAGAAACTCTGGACTCTATGAACAAACTTAAAATAAAAACGGATTGTTTTAAAATAATCCATTTTTATTTTAAGTCCGTTCATAGAGCCCAGAGTTTCTGTTGGTTGGAATACTGCCTGATACAGAATTAAAAGATAATGACCACACAACAGCTTTTTCAGAGTTAATTGCTTCCTAACTTGACTTTTCCAGAGATGATATTGTTAGTATTCTTTTAGTTTCTAAACTCTTCTTTAATACTACGATATTCTCAAACTTGTCTGCCTCAGTAAAAGATAATTCTGACCAAACTTAACTACAAAGGTAACAAATTTGATACTGAATTCCATGGGAGTGAAAACAGTACATTCTCTCGGAACTCTGAGCTGACCTGAACATAACCTCAGTTTGAACAGAAAGAACTCAATTTGTCCCTTTGTATTTCAGTCTCAGCGTCTTTCTTGGTAGCGTGTTTCTGCAAACGAATCAATGATTTCCGTGTTAAAAATGTCTAAGCACCAGTCACAGCATTCTACAAATAAAACAAAATATCAAATAAGTAAAACGGTGGTCTATTTTTCTCCCTCTCTTTGACTTTAAACTTCTGACACAGGCATCAGCATGGTGATGAAGAGATCATTTTTAATTTCAGCAACAAATATTGTTTGGCATCTTAACTGGATTTCTACCTGTGAATTCAAGTGGTCACTAAAACAGAAACCTGTTCCATATCGCTTTGACATAATTCCTTGTATTTAATCTGTCTCTGAAATAGTCAACTGCATTTGTTCTCCCTACTTTTTGTTGCCTGTTCTGTGCAGTAATGGTTTCATAATACTTTCATTTTCCTCTCACTGTATGACGTCAGCTTTTCATATTTTTATTACTCGAGTCATCTTAACTGTTTATATGACTCATGATGTGTGCTAAGAGCATGCGCTTATACATAAACAGTTCTACATCATCAATCTATGATATGTGTTAGAAATTTTAGGCTAATTATCTCTGGTTGTAGGTTTGTTGCATGGCATGACTTTTTTTTCTTTACTTCTGCTTTAGAGGTTTTCTCCCAATGCAGCCAATGAAAATAGGTTTGATGCAATGGGTAAGCCAGCTAGCAGAAATAAAAAAAAAAAAAATCCAACAGGTCCAATGAAAGTTTGCAATCTACAGAGTATTGCCTTACTATAATTAGTTCTACATCAGCAGCCTGTAATATGATGTGCTGCAAGCTCTCTTGCTATGTAAAAGTATACACTCTATAAACAAACAGCATGCTCAGAATTCAGTGCTTACCTATAAACAGTTTTATTCTCACCGGTGAATGTGTCACATTATCTGTGCAGCATAATAAGTTGTTTGAAAACAGTTTTGTATCACTGACCTAATCTACAGAGTATTGCCTTGCTATAGATAGCTCTAATTCATAATTTTTTTTAATGTAACATAGGCAATTTATTCTTTAATGGCAACAGGCACTTTACTTGTAGATGAAGCAATGAAATATAAAGTTGTTTGCTAACAACAATGTCTTCATTAGTTACAGATCTCTTCAACTTGGAATTATTTAGATGACTTTTAATTAATTCTGCAGAGATTGTGTGCGTATTTACTGATACTGGTGGACTGTAGAAATTTGAGTAGACTTTTATGATGGAAATGTTCTGAATTGGGCAGTTTTGTCATTATTGGTTCATGCATTTTGTTTCATTGTTTACTGGAAAAATGTTCAAAACAAATTTAAAACAAGCTCTAACAAGTGTGCTGTATTATACAAGGAATATAATTTAATACAGTCAGGAAAGTGTATGAAAGAACACATGTATGTTTCATGTGCAAGGGGCCTATGATTTGAAAACACCCCAAAGGTAATCTTTATCCGCCATTGGCCAGATGCATTTTCTTTGGATGTGGGTTTCAATGTGGTTTCAGTGAATGTGAGTTTTAAGTACAGAGAAGTTTTAATGCTAAGTCTTTTTCATTGTGAGACTGTATTGCTTTGTTAGCAGATGTCTGTTAGTGTTTGTGCTATAAAATGTAAAATAAAATCCAAATCATTGTAGAAGTAAAGCAATATGCACATTAGTGTTTATGGCAAATGGGGTGAAATAGCCAAGTAACGGTCGATTGGAATGGCTGTAGGGGGACTCTGGGGACATATTTTGGTTGTCTGTTCTTCAGTTTGCATTTGAAAGTTAGTATCCCACAATTCCACTGGAGTGGGCGAGGTTACATAATTATGCAGGCAAATTTTATGTTAATCAGCATACAGATTTGTACCTATTTTTCATGGGCCTTTGTCCAGATTTTTGATGTTTTCAGGTTGAGAGGTATGTGATGCATGCCCACCTCCCAAAATTCTCCAGTCACTGAAGGGAATTGTGATTTGTATGAGTTCCCTCAGGTCTGGGATAAAAACAGGTCTCTCCTAAAGAGCTGGAAAAAGTGTCAAAGGAAAGCAAGAAAAAATAAAGACAATATTAAAAGCAGCATCTTTGTAATGACCCTTAATAGGTTTAGAGGCTCCTAATAAGCTTGCAATGAAGGAGACCATCAAGAAGCCCAGCCATATCACTCAGCACTGATGGGTGACTAACAATTTCCCTATTAAGTAGATTTCCCCACATACCCCAGATATAAACTTGCATTCATCAACACAGTCATCAAAACTCTTTTTAAGATTGCCTGGGGAAGTACTCTACTCAATACACAAGCCAGTATATTCCACAAATGGGGAACACATTGGGTAATATACCTGCCATGCCATTTGATATCACTGATCTGGTAATATAGGTTTATATCCCTAGGGTGAGTGTTATAGTTAGGCAAAAGTTTGAAGAGTACCTGCTCATTCACTTCATGGAAGGCTAAGCAGAGATTATGACAATAGCATCTATATGGAACTAAAAGGAAGGACAGTGCTTTCAACCTATCAAAGCAGCTAAAGGTATTCAGACTCAAGATCTTTTTGAAGAGGAAATAGCACGGTGTCTCAGGTTGTTTTACATGCTTAGTGAGGTTTTACAAAGCTAAACTGCTGTGGATTCAGGGATAAAAGGTTACCTATATTATTGTTTATTAGTTCAGCTTTAATACGTTTCGTAGCCTTACAAATAATACTAATGAGAGGTCAGTAGTGAGGCTACCTATATGCAAGGGTGCCACACAAGCTGTTTTCTACAAATCAGTCATATAACCAGTGAAGACTCACATTGAAGAACCGGTAGATGGGTTTTGCTAAATGAGACTCAGGGGTTCTCAGGAGACAATCAGGGAGATTTACAGAACTGGAAGTGCTAATTCTGCCTAAATGTCAAAATGAAATAGCCCATCATACTGTTAGGAAAGTATGTGTGAGGAACAATGAGGAGGGTGGAGACAGCAGGGAGTGTGAGAGGGATGAAGTTAGAAAAACATTTGTCACCAAGAACATTAGCAATATCCTCGAGGTTAAAGAAGGTGGCACTGTTGGTACCAAGCTGCCTTTTGAATAAGATGTAACCCAAAGTTTACAACTGGTTTTCCATTTTTAGTGATAATTTTTGACAGACCATTTTTAAATCTCTTTTATAATGAAGTGGACATCTTTTAGAGATGATCAGTTGCCTTTTATATTTCTTATACAGTTTGTAGATGTACTAGCTCCATCATATGGCTTTAGTTTTAAAATTGCCATTAGACGTATGTTGCACTGGAACAGATGCCTCAATGCATCCATCCATCCAAGAAATTCAGAGAAGTAAGAAGCAGTCTCAGGTACAAATTTTTCTGGGAGCCATAACATTTGTGATGCTCAATAAGATCAGTAAATTGTGACAGCCTGTGGAGTAATCCCTGCATATACAGGAGTTATTAGCTGCCCAAAAGCAGGCCTTCAGACAGAATGCCACTCAAGATGGTCACATTTGACAAAGGAGGCATAACAAGTGGGGGGGGGGGCTACAACCAGAGGAAACATTTGTGAGGACACCATTGTGATGATTTGTGCCTCTGGTTGGCAAAGGGACAATTTTGTCAAGTGTGTTGGTATTTACAAAGTCTATAAACAGCCTTTCAACAATTCTAAATTACCAAACTTCCACAGTACTACTGTTGCCTAGTTTGAGTTTGTAAAGATATCTTTGCTTAAGCATCTTACACATACTGTTAGCTTTCTTCAGCCACCTAGTCAAATTTCTAACACCATATCTTCATCCACAGAGTGTGACAGGGATACCAACCCCTGATTTTGATAAATAAGTGCATCTCTCACAGGTAGATTCAGTATGTATTAAGACAAGTTTGTTAAAGATAAATATTAGGTAGCTGTTACACTGCCTCAGAAAATATGATGCTTAAAGATGAGGCTAAAGCATGCTGTGATTCTCTGGTAATAGGTAGTGTTTTTTCAGGTCAATTACTATTTCATATATATCAGCTTTTAAAAAGGACATACAGTGCATATTTAAAATCACTGCAAAGCAGTTATGGCCGAGGGCATACAATGTATAATCACCTTAGTTACAATCATAGGGGGATAACTCAGTGTGGGATTTTATCCAAGGATAATTGGTTACATCCATGGTCATATGCGGGTAGTTAGTATTCTGGGCCTTTGGAACACAATACAGCAAATTAATTTAAACACTTTAAGGGAAGTTGCTTCACAAAATGATACTCTAACAGCATCCAGAGATAACTTTGTGGTTAAATTAACATAAGGGTGGATGACTACATATTCACTGGGGTTTAAGAGCAGAACATGAGCAAGTTGGGGTGATGGGAAAAAATCTTCTAATTCCTGTAACTCACTAGAAGACACAAATGCATTAAAACTTTTAATATGCAATGGAAGGGACAGCAATGAAAAAAATATGGAAAAGAAAACAATATAAATCAATATTAATAAATAATAATAAAGAACATTTCCTTTCCTACACATCAGTTTATAGCAGACTTTAGTTTTTGAGACCAATAACAAGTAAAGACAATATCTTCAGAAATAGCTCCATACAGTGTAATTACCAAGAAGTAAGTGAGTGAGTGATTGAAATGGCACAGTATTAGTAAAAAAAATACCTGACAGAATTAAGGCATTTAAGCAGCTAGCATTATTCAACCCCAAATCACCCCATAAGACAGGGTGTACAAGACTAAGATTTATAAGTGCAGCAATGTTATTCACATTTTATAAATCTTAGCCAACTCTATTAGAACAGTAGGATGGCGCCCTGACTATGACCTGGGTTTCCAAAGTTTAGTAAGTGGCATGGAAGCTTACTGTAGCTGCCATCTGAAGAGGAGTGACATGGCTTTGCCAGCTTGCCACTGTACAGTATGAGGGTATGGGAGTGCATTAAGGGCAAAAGTTCACATGGCTGAATCTCTGCTGTAGACTGGAAACCCCATGAGACCACGAGCTTAAACAGAAGATCTGTCCTGAGGACTTCTCTGTCAGACTAAAGGAAGTAACATGCCCTTGTTGCATGTGTTGGTGGACATGTGCAGTTCTGTCAGAGCTGCAAAAATACAATGAACATTCCCTGCCAGCTGCCTAAATAATGGCCTATCTCAATATGTTCATACTCTGGTATCTGGGGAATTAATAGAACACTTCATCGAGGCATGTTCAGATGGTCAGCAAACAGCAGAGGAAGAAGTTTAAATAAAGTTAAAAAAATAAATAAAAAAAAATCTATATGGCAAACAAAATCTGTACCTGCTCTGCTGTATCCCATCACCCACCAATCAAGGAAAGAAAAAATACAGAGTTTTACAAGATGCAATACTCCTTTACTGGGGAACAGTACATGAATTACGTGGCACAGTCATGTAGTGGTTAGAGTTGCTGTCCCATAGTGTTAGATTCTTCAGTTCATTTCATAGCTACTGTATTTTCTGTGTATAGTTTGAATGTCATCTTTACATCTGAATAAACTTTTCTCAGTAGCTCCAGTTTCCAACTAAAGACATGGCTGCATGATTAGAAGCATTCCTCTAATATTGCCCGTAGGAGAGTACATGTGCATCCTGTTATAGGTTGGGGTCCTGTCAAGGATTAGTTCTAGGCTTCATGCCTACTTCTTGGAAGAATAGGAACTGCTAACCCTGGATAACACTGAAAATGTCCTGAATATGAAAACATGCTACTAGAGATACAGGTAAATATTTCTATGGCAGGGTAAAATCCTATTTATTAACTTTTAGAGGAAATAACTCTAGATAGTCAAACTACTTTTGAATCTGTAAAAACAAGGCCCTGCAAGAAACAAAGCTACTACAATAAACAAAATTAGAAATTTGAAAGTTCCTAACTATATGAATTTATTTGTAACTCATGTATGATTTAATTCTAAATGAGAAAAGGTAAATTTTATTCGAAAATGAAAGCATTATCTACTTATCTATATTTACGCATGCATTTCTCCGCATGTCATGATGTAAGAAAATGATACAAATAATTATTGTTAAGAAATACAGAATACTCCTGTTTATGGGTTCATATTTATTCAATGAGAAATGGATCATTGCAGTACAAAATATCTTCAGTAAGTTTACAACATCACATCCATTAGCTACTGTACTATTGAAAAATGTAGTCTCCCTGACAAATACAACAGTTTATTTTTAATGATGTATCCAAAGGCTCAACATGAACAAAAAATTCAAAATGACTCAAATAAAACTCTGTTTTAATGAAATGATAAAAAATTCCACATCAAGCGCTTTCACCTGGAGGCATACCAGGCTTTTTCAAGATGAACCATGATTAAAAATTCAAGGCTTAAGTACTTTCTAGCCCAAATCATGTGACTAGAATAGCAACTAATAAAATATGCAAATCAGATGTTAAAGTACCAACAGCAACTCATTCATTCAATGAAATTATACAATGTCTAATAACCCACAAAATTGTACTAAATAATGTAAAAATGTGTTTAAATTACAACTCGTAATAAAGCATGTATGACTGTTTTATAAACCTACAAACAAGCTTAAAAAAACTTAAAAACAGTCTTAAAAAATTCTTTTTATGTCTAAAAAATCTATTAAGAACTATTGGTTTCTAAGACCTCTGTTAATCATAAGAAAAGTTAACCAAAGTTTGAAACATCCACTCAAAACAAAATGTTATCCAAAATAACTGGCAATGAACAACCCATCTAAAAAAATTTTTATAATGAACAAAATCATAACTTGGCCCTCCTCAGTTTCAAAACACTCATAATACTAATACTGTCATTTAAACCAGGAGGCTTAGTTGCGTTCAACTTGAGCTGCCACAACAGTTCCTTATATTCAAGCCAGGTTTCCCAATCACCCCCTCTACTGTCATGTAGGACTTGCTCTAGGATTAAAAATTTAAGTTGCATATTAGGGCATGTGCTGAGATGCTTAAAAAAAAGCATTGTTTTCCTTTTTCTTAGAAACATCATAAAGATGCTCATATATCCTTCTCCTAAGGGTTCTCTCAGTTTTACCTACGTAGAAACTGGAGCATTGAGTACAAAAACCTAAATAGACAACTCCTTTCGTACCACAGTTGTAATGGTGTTCAGCCCTAAATTTAAACCTCCTAGAGGGAATGAAAAACGAACTGTCGTTATGCACATAAGGGCATTGCTTACATGAACCACACTTATACGTTCCAAGTTTCGAATAAACCCTTTTATTGTCCACACCAGGTCTGATCTCAAAGAGACCCTTGAGGTTCATGCACAGTATGAGAATTTGTATTATAAAATCATTAGCAGGGTGGATCAAAAATGTGATAATATTTTCAAGAAAAAAGCTAAGAAGTTAGATAGAGATGTTAGACAGTATAAACTGCACAAGGTATATCCCACTGATAAATTGAAAGAGAATATGAAAATGTAGCAAATGAAAAGGGCGAGAGGACCAAACCTAACTCTAACTTTAATTTTGAACTACATAGTGAAAATTTCAGGGAAGTTGAGTTGGACTATCCAGTTGACTTTCAGGATTTTCCGCTTCCCAGATGCTCGGAGAGAATAGCGAATCGCAGACAGGGGATGTACAAAACCTACAGCAGGGCAACACAGCAGAACCACGGGTATACCAAGTGGTAGATCCTGCAGTTCAAATACAATGTATAGATAATATCCAATACAGTTTAAATGGCTTTAATATATACAACTATTCTGAGGTTCTTGTTACCAAAGAACTCTTCTCTTTATTCTCCAAAGGATTTAAATTTGTTCCAACTAAAGTACCTGATATAGCTAAAGTAATGGTTGACTTACAGCTATATCTAAGGAAATTAAATCTGAATATTATGTTTTCGGGCAAACCCTCTAGAGTAGAATCGATAGATATTCTTAAGAGAAGTAGTACATTCAATCCTCCATTGCATCCATTAGTTACTGCTTATGAAAAATTAGTTAAAGATGATTTATATAAAGTATGGGGAGAGAAAAGAAGATTATTTACTAACTTAAATCTTGAAGAAAAGAACCTCTTAAAAACCTTAAAGGAAGACAAGGATATAAGAATTATGACACCTGACAAAGGAGGTGGGGTTGTCTTATATAGTTCAGAAGATTATACCAATGATATGCAAAATATACTATTTGAAGCAGACAATTATTCTTTGTGTTCCAAAAATGAAATACATATTTCATATCGTAGACTAGATAGTTATCTATATGAATATTAAATGGACCAGAGAATATCCAAGGATGACTATGATTTTCTACTGAATAAATATCCCAAGATTCCAGTGATTTTTGGAATACCTAAGATACACAAGAACCTAAAAAAGCCACCGTTTAGACCTATCGTAGCAGCTGCAGGTTCCAAAACGCATAATATAGCAGTATATGTGGATAAAAAATTGAAGCATATTATGAATAAATTCCCCCACTTATTAAAGGACTCATGGGATTTTTTAAGACAAATTAACAAAGAATTATGGTCAGTTGACATTTTCTTTCTTACTATAGATGTGCAGGACCTTTTTTCTTGTATTCCTAAAGCAGAAGGTTTATGTTTGTTTGAGGATGCACTTTTCACTTATTCATCTTTGACCCCAGATGAAGTATTACTTATATGTGAACTAATGAATGTTATATTAGAAAATAATTACATATTTTTTGAAGGAGAATATTTTCAGCAGCTCAAAGGGGTTGCTATGGGTGCAGCCTGCGCTCCCTTGTATGGGAATTTAGTTCTCCTGGGTTGGGAACATAAGTATGTTTTTCAAAATGAATTATTTTCCACCTATGTTATATATTATGGCAGATTTTTGGATGATATTTTTATTTTATGGAAAGGATGTCAAGAACAAATAATTGAATTCGTTCAGTATTTGAATCAAACTACAGAATATTTAAAGTTCACCTATCAGTTTGATAAACAAGAAATTAATTTCCTGGATACTAAGATCATTAAAGGCCAGGATGGTTTCATCTCCAAAATATACCGTAAAAACACATTTTGTAACAATTATTTGCATTATACTAGTCACCATCCTATTCATCAGAAAAAAAGCATCATAAAGGGTCAGGCTATAAGAATAGCTAGGATGACAACTGATAAAAATGATGTTATAACAGAGTTTAAAAATCTAAGGGATATGTTTTTAGAAAGAGGGTATCCAGGACACTTCATTGATCCTATACTTATGGATGTACTTAATAAATGGGGTAACATTTATATACCCTTATTAGGCACTGGTGGAGATGGATCTGATAACAAATCTACTGATATGACAGTTCAGGATGCACCTAACTTCCAACAAGCTTGTGTAGTACAATATAGTCCTTTGTATTCTCAGATTAAAGGAATTCTGACAAAAAATTGGAATATCTTTAAAACAAATACTGAGATATTCCGTATATTGGGTGATAAACCCATATTTTCTACAAAGGTAGGACCTAACATGAAGTCCTTGTTAGAGGCAGGTTTTGTTTCCAACAATAAACAGGGTAAAAGATGTGGAAGTAAACCTTGTGGCAGGTGCTCCTATTGTCCCTATATATTACAAGATACTTCTATTTCTCTTGATAATAAAAACAAAAGTCATGTTTTTTTAAAAAGTGGCAATTGTTGTTCCAGCAAATTAGTTTATATAGCTAGGTGCAACACCTATTCTTCCTTTTATATAGGGAAGACAGAGAGAATGTTCAAAACTAGAATATATGAACATCTTTATGATATTAAAAACAACAAAGATACTAATGCATTATACAAACACAGTATTTTATGTATCAAGTTTACATGTTTTAAGTTTGGTATACTTGAATTTGTAACAGTGGAAGCAAGGGGTGGGGATTGGCAAAATGTATTGTACAAAAAGGAGCTATTGTGGCAATTAAGGCTAGCTGCTGATCATCCACCAGGGCACAACGAGCACATCACTATAATGCCAATTCTCAAGGAAAAGGCAGACTCAGTTTAGCAATATCAAAGACATTTGTAAACATACTTGTGAATATATTTACACATATATTTTTTTGTATGATGAGTTCATGTTAATGGACTAGTATTTTATATTATTTATGTCTTGAGAATATTTGATTTTTTATATTCATTACGGAGTAAAATAATTTTATTCGATTTTAATTAACTGGTGTTTACATATTCAGGAGTTGTGATTTTTCATTGATGGAATTGGTTGGATTAGAACCAATGACTAACCAGCAACATGTATTTAAATGTGAAAATTTTCAATGGTAATTTGTTCTGAAGAAGTCATACTAGTTGATGAAAGTGCTTAACAACTTTGGTTTATTATTTTTAATATTAAAATAGTATTGTGGACTCGCAACGTTGTGCAGGATCAAGCAAAGTATTTTTAAGAGGTTCCCTCAGCAGTTTTTTGAATTTGGTAGTGTTGTTAGTGTTTAGTACATTTTGAGGAATATCATTCTAAGTTTTGGCTAATTTGAAAGAATACAGGGAATCCCCATAGCTATTGTTTGACGTAGTGACTTTCAAGAGCAATTTATTAGAAGACCTTAAAGTTCTTTTGTTGGAGTAGAGCTGTACTAGGTTGCTGACAGCTGGACAATTGTTAGGGTAATACACAATGGAATAAGTTTGAACTAGCTGGTTATAGACTAAAGGTCAGGAAGTTCCAACCGGTTGAAATAGTGTAGTACTTTGCAGTAATGAGTTCTTGCAGAATGGTTAGTGGCAAATCTGGCTATTTTGTAATAGCAAGATTCTAGTTTGATTAAGTTACATTTTCTTAAGTTAGTGAATATGGGTGTGGCATATAAGAGAGTGGATAGAAAGTGTGTTTTACAGATGGCATGCCTGGTGGAATCAGTTTGGATAAGCTTTATTCTATAAAGGGAGTCTAACTTGAAATGCACTTTCTTGACAACTATGGCTAAGGGTTTACCAAATTTGAGGTCCTTGTTGATCATAACCCCTAGTAATTTTGTATGCTCTACTGGTTCAATAAGGGTATTGTTAGATGAATAAATGGTGAAAGTAGCAGGGACAATAGATTTTTTGCTATTGAAGAAGAGCATTAGTTTTAGAAGGGTTAAGAAGCAATTGGAAGTTGAGAAGGTATTTTTCTATGTCCAGAAAGGATTGTTGGGTTTTATTAAGTAGGGCAGGTTGGGATGGAGCTGAGCATATGAGGGAGGAGTCATCTGCATGCTGAACCAATGTAGCATGTTAGGTGGTTGTACATAGTCTCTTTGTAAATGTGGTGAAGAGAAGGGGACCTAGAATAGAACCTTGGGGTACACTGACAGAGATAGGTAGAAAAGGTGAAAGCTCATTATGACATTTAACTGCCTGTTGATGGTTGGTTAGGTAACTAATGAACCAGGTGAAGGTTGAATGATAGAGATTAAGGGAGGCCAGCTCATAGATAAGTTTTTGGTGTGAAACTGTAATGAATGCCTTTGGTAGGTCAAGGAATAAAGAAGAGGTAAGTAATCCATTGTTCTGGTGTTAGTTGACTGTGTTAATGAAACTATTAAGGGCTGTTGTAGTACTATGTTTAGGTCAGAAACCATGTTGGGTGGAGGATATAAGATTGTTCTTTAAGAGATGGTTGAGAAGTGAATACATTTTTCCAATATTTTTGCTATAGGGGAGAGGATGCCAATGGGTCTGTAATTAGAAAAATCTGTGGAGGTACCGCCATTATGCAGAGGGATTACATGGGCCACTTTCCATAGTGATAGCACATAATGTTCAGTAATGGATCAATTAATAAGGATGAATATGGGGGTAAGCAACAGTACCTGCAGCAGCTATAAGGTATTCACTGGGAGATTGGTCATCTCCAATGGAATAGCATTTAAGTTTGTATAGGAATCTTTTTATGTGGTGTGTTTGTGTGGGATGAAAGTTGAAGGAATCAGAATATGTTTCAAAATGTATGGGTATAGTTGGTTGAAAGTAGCATTTTTTACTAGTGATAGTACAGAATTAACAAAATGGATGTTAAATTGGGTGGCTATATTGTCAGGGGAGTTAGTCTTAGTCGGGCATGGGGTAGTGGCTTGTCCAAGTTTGAGCAGATGGATTATGGCTCACCAAAGTTGTTTTGGCTTGTTTTGATGGCTATTTTGGATTGTCACGTAGTGTCACATTTCATCATGTTTGATTTGTTTTTTTGCTAAGTTACAAAGCTGACAATAGTTTTAAAGGTTAGTAGGGTTTTTTAAGATTTGGGGATTCTGCCATGCTTTGCATCTTTGCTTAAGGAGCCTTTCTGTGTCAGAAGAAAGCCAGAGAATGATTCTACATTTTATACATATTTTCCTTAGGGGGGATAGCCTATTTAAGATAGTGAGAAATTTATCATTGAAATATTTAACTGCAAGATCAAGGTGGAAATGTTCTAGGGATACCAGCTGACTTGTTGGAGAAGTGTGATAAAGGCTTCATGACAAAAGTTAGTTTTGTTGCAGACACGTTTGTATGTGGTTTCATTGGGGGGGGGGTGGGTTGGTGTGTCATTTTAGTAGATAGGTAGGTAGATGATCATCCATTTTCATATTCAAGTTAGGTCTTTTTTTTCACCTCACACACCTCTTTCATTTCACTCAATCACATATGTCTTACTCACACCATGTTTTAATTTTATATATGTTTTATGTGTACAAATTTGGCATTTTTCCATTATTTTCAGAATTATGGTCTATAACTTCCCTATACGTGTATTTGTTGTTTAAATTTTATAAATGAACTGCATGGTCTATAAAATGAAGAAAAAAGTGGTACAACAAAAAGCACAAATTGGAAAATACAAAACTGTAAAATTAAAATTTTTGTTGTCCATTGGCAGGATGTGTGAAGATATCACTACCCATAAGACACAAGCAACAGCAACACAGTTAAAACATGGAAAAGTACCATTTTGCAGCCAATGTGTATAACAGGGTCTATAAAAATCTTTAATATAAAGTTTTAATATAATTTTTCATATTTTAATATGTAAAATGCTTGGTTGCCCAATGGTTTTTAGTTCATCAATCAAGTCCAGAATGGGGGGCCAGTTAATAATAATAATTTGTCTTGAACTTGACCTACCATTAAAAAGTACCATTACCTTATTATTCATGTTAATGTAATGTTTTTTTACACTGACTATCTGTGAGGCTTGACCTATCTTCCAAAAAAGTTGGTATAAGTGATGTCTGCCTAGGTAGATGATCACTCAGGCTGTCTGGAAGACAACCTGAATGATAAGAGTTTGGTTTAGTGTTAGTAAAGACGTAATCTAGTATAGACTGATTATTACTATGTTTGTCAACTCTAGTACGGTTAAAAATTAACTGAGTGAAGCCAGAGAGGTTAATATGGTTTGAGGGGTTGTTAGAGATAAATGCATCCTAATCAAGCTTAAAATCTCCCATTATAATAGCTTCTAGTCTTAGTGTTGAAGAGCATGAGTATAGAAGGTTTTCACCACTGTGTTTAAGGGTTCGAGCTTGTCTCTGGATGTTGTAGCCTAGGGGAAGGATTTTCTGGTCCAGATTGTGTGGTTTGAGCCAGGTTTCAGTTTGAATGGTTATATGTGGTGAGTATTGAGCAATAATTGCATGTTATCCATGGATTTTGTTTAATAGGCTTCTTTGATTAAAGTTTAGTATTAAGAGGTCAGAGGAGTTTTATTGTAAGATGCTTTTTAAGTTTGAGAGGAGTACAGTTACAAAGTTGGTAGACTGAGGGTGGGGAGTTGGGCCTGGATTGGGATGCGTCTCTCTGCTTAGTAGTATATCAGTATTTAGGGTAGAATATAAAACCTCAGGAGTTCGTGGGAAAGGTTGGTGTAGGATATTGAATGAAGACGTTTGAATGGGTTTTGTTGAGTGATAGTGTTATAAAACAGTTGAGGAGAGATATTAAAGCTGATAGGAGGGGTAGAGGAGCGTGTATTGTTTGGGTAAGTTGGAGTGTGAGTAACTGTTATGTATAAGTTATGATAATATGTTGAGAGACAGGAGGATAGAAGGAAGGTTGTTAGTGTGATGAGTAGAAATAACATGTTTGGGAGGTTGCATTTTAATATGTAATGGTCTGGAAGTATATGTGATTGAAGTGGGGATGAGCTTGAGTAGAGAAAGAAAACTGAAAAGATCAAGTGTGTGGTGGGTCAGTAGACACGTGAGTGGATAGTTTGAATTGGATAGGATTTGTAGTGGCTGTGACAGAGGGAGTGTTTAAATCTATGGAATGTAGAGGTGGGTGGGAATGGGGATTGGGTAAGGGAGCGGGATGAGCCTGACAAAAAGCAAGACAAATGGAGTGGGTTGAACCTGGGTTAAGCTCACAGTGAGAGCAAAAACAAAGCAATCATTATTACCGACAACTGCATACCTCTCAACTGTACAGATTATCCCAGAATGTCCAGATTTTTGCCTTATATTTTTGGTCCATTTTTCATAAAATTGTGGCTTTCTGGCAAATTAGTGGCAAATAATTAAAGATTGAAGTTAGAAAATAATGACAGCCATTTGGGTTTTAGACTTTATAGCCTTCAGAAAATTCATGTTAATGCAAAACCTGTTATTCTATCAACTTTCTAAGCTTGTAAGACCAATATTTAAAAATTGCCCCTATTTGTACCACTTTTTTCATGGCTTTGTCCAGATTTCTCACTCTAAGAGGTTAAGAGGTATGCCAACTAGCTGTAAACATAACAGGTTTCTGTACAACTGAGGTGCTGAGAATGGAAAGTAAGATAATTGCCAGTTAGCTTTAAAAGATATGTAGCAAGAATAAGACATTATGAAGGTTGCAGGGAGCATTTGGTGTTAGAAACCCATGCTGACTGCCTAAGAGAGGGGAAGCAGTATACACCAGGTTATAACATCAGGCTGGAGGGAAAACATACAGTGAAAAACAAAGGGGGGGGGGTACCAGAGGCTTCATGGTGATGTGCTTGTGATTTACTTTGGGGAAAAACAGTTGCTATGAGAGGTGGAAGTTAAATCTTTGGTTGATTGTGCTGAGGTGCTGCTGCGTACTTCAGGTATAGAGCTGCAATTTCTGTCGCACAGTCAAGGGTTGAAGATATGTAATAATTATTTGCAGCTTTACAACATTAACTCATGAAATCTTTGGATGATTGTGCTGAGGTGCCACTGGTACTTCAGGTACAGAGACATGTTTTCTAGAAGGGCTAATGATACTTTTCTAAAGATGGTGCACCTTATTCTGTCCTTATGGTAAATACACTGCCACCAGATACAATAATTTAATATACCAACAAGCCAATTACTATTCATTCTTAAAATTTACCAACCATAATACACCCATATGGTAACTATGGCTTAAGCAGTCATTCTTCATAAGGTGCGCATCAGCAGTTAATAAGTCACCAATCTCAGAGAATCCTCTTGGAAACTTAACAAATGAACTGCCAGTCAAGCACTGATAACATTTAATTATACATAAATTTATGTAAAAAAAAAATGTAGTTAAGCAGCAACTTTGTAAGATTAAATATAGAGAAACAAATACTTGTACAAGAAATTAAAGTAAAGTATTTTAACACATAGGTGCTGTTCAGAAAAATGCTGCCTAGAGTTGTTTTGTTCCCACTATTAATCACGGACTAAAATATTTAATTTATTAAATCCAACTTTAAATTTAAAAGCATTTAGCTATGGTAAAAAACTCACAGACTATAAATCTGAAACATACAGTCACAAAACTCCCCTGTGCACACTTTAGAAAGCAGAAGCTAAGAGATGCTCAGTGTTTTTTTTTTTTTGTTTTGTTTTTTTTAATCTAAAAGTGCCCTGTGTTCTACATTTCTTGCTTGGTTTATATTTTAAATGAGTTATTTAACTAAGTTGCAGTCCATTTATGATAATTCTTAAAAAATGCCAATCAGTGTACCCGCTTCCTTAATAAAATTTTCACAGTATAATAACTGCAATATTTTTATATAGCTTCACATATTTATTTGCAGGTTTGCTGACAGTTTTATTAGTGTACAGGTTGTATGTTTTTCTTCTACAACAGAAACAAACTTTACCTCAATACAGTCTTTCTGCATTTTAGATTTCCTTGCATCTTTAAAAAAAACTGCATGCTTCAGGCAGCTTGTCACTAGTATTCACAGTAGTGCAGCAGTGCAGTCAAATGCACAGCAATGCTTCAGAGAGTACACACACACACACACACACACACACACACACACACACACACACACAGTGAAATTGGTATTCAAGCATAATCATGACATACCTCATTACTAATAGATGGTAGAATAATGCTGAAACTTGTACCCAGTATTAATGGTTATGAAGTGCACATTCTCCTATCCTCATTAATGTTCTGTACCATCATAGCAATAAGCACAATATCAGTGATGGTACACCTTTAAATTTTAATTGTTGAAAAGGGATACGAGTACCCAATTAAAGGCAAAGGCTTGTATTGCTCAGGCTCTGGATTGCATTGCATAAGTGGAAATTCCTTAAGATTCCAAGAGTAGGATAAGTTATTTCTTACACTTATTTCACTGAACTGCACTTCTGAAATGCTCATCATTGTGCTATACAGTTGATCTACTACATTTTGCACTGTTATAAAGCTTTTTTATTGTTTCACTGAATTTATGTACTGTTTTATACTGTTTTAACTGTATTTTTCATTGCTAATTGCATGTTTACTGAATTACTTAACTGTAAACTGCTTTTTCATACTGAGAGTTGTATTTTCTGTTTGTAAGTGCTCTATCCGAGCTTTTCTGTGCATTTTTGCTAATTGTCTGTTTACAGTTAAAAGCATTCTCTAGAGTCTGCTCCTTGATCTGTTTAAAACTTTCATTTAGTGGCTACAGCTAGGAACTGTAATTTTTCCCACCCACCCTCTCTAGTGTTGTGTGTTCTTGTACTTGGTGGCTTTGCAGTTGCCCACCCATACTGAGTATTTGATCTGTGACACTCCTCCCAGTCTAGTGTCATTAGTTCACTCAATCTAATAGAAAGCATTTGTGAAGGCCAACCCACTTAGATTCTTAATGTTGAATTAACGTCTGTTCCAGCTTTCTCCATTTCCACTTTTACTGGAAAAAAATTCTAAGCTTACTTCCCCCCTTTCCTGTGGTAGGTCTTGTCCAGATACGGATTTGCTGTGTCCAGGACTGTTTGTGAGCTCTTAAGCCCCACCCCCCTCTTAACTGGGGTTAAACTATTCCTGGCGCCATAAAGTCTGTTCTTCAAAATT
This sequence comes from Protopterus annectens, assembly GCF_019279795.1. Taxonomy (NCBI): domain Eukaryota; kingdom Metazoa; phylum Chordata; order Ceratodontiformes; family Protopteridae; genus Protopterus; species Protopterus annectens. The sequence goes on from NC_056750.1 coordinate 475,323,283, forward strand.
TCCCTTGCAACTAGCCAGCTTTTTAGTTTTAGCACTCAAATCTATTTCTTTGAGCTCAGCACTTGTTCAGAACTCATTGTAAGCACTAAATAAGTTACAAATTACTACAGCACTCAACTTTCCTCACTTGTCTAGAGGAAAACAGTTTTTAGTACTTAATAAATAAGTACCTATTCAGGCATGTCTAAAGGTCAGCTCACAGTGTTTTCTCCTGTCTACCTGATGAATCTGGGCATCTTGGGACAATGCAGCAATTGCCTCATGTACACAGACAACCCTCTCCTCCTACCACCCAACACTACGACCTGTGAGAGATGCACTTATATAGCCAAACTGGAAGCAAAGCTCTCTTCACCAAAGACTGGCATAGACAGTCAATAGGAGAAGGTAAACACTTGCACCGCACCACACTCATCACATAGTCCCTCAAAACCTACACCACCAAAACACACACACACAAGCACAAAACACACACCTACATTCGCTGAAGCTCTCAGTACAAATCTGCCCAAACAACAGAGACCTCCGAAGCAGAAATGCAAGCAACCTCCACTCCCAACACAACCCAAATAACACATAGCCCACATAGTGTGCCACTCAACTACAGCCCATGAGGCATAACGTACCCAACACTCTAGTCATAGGTGACTCTATAGTCAGGCACACTGATGTTCCACTCACCAGGCTAAACAAGGAAAAAGTTACTGTCAGCTGCCTGTCAGGTGCCAGGATCCGCCACATAATGCATGCACTCAGGTCACTCCACAACAAGTACAAATATGACTGTCATTGTCCATATTGGTGTGAATGACCTGAGACGTACCTCCCTGGACTACATGAAAAGAGACATGGAGGACCTCTCCGATCTTGTAGCCCAGGCAGGTATGACCCTAGCCCTGAGAAGCATCCTGCCATCACCCAGAATGATACCACAGTACAAGGACAAAATGATTGACTTTAACAATTGGCTAAGCTTCTGGTGTCATTCTAAGGGAATCCCGTATCTGTCCTGCCTGGGATGACAATGATCAACAGACCACACTGCTTTTCCAGAGATGGCCTGCACCTGTTGCCCTTGGGATTCCAGATACTGGCAAAGGTTCTTGCCACCCCTATAGTGCCTTTTTTAGGCAAGGTTCAAATGACAAATTCACCACTGTGACAGGGACAAACAAGCAAAATCTGAGGGTAATGCTACTCAGTGCTAGAATTCAAAACCTCAAAATGCACTCACTTGAGGAACTCCTTAAAATGGAGTACACGGACATCTGTACAGTGACAGAGACCTGGTTCAAAGCTCCAGAGAGCACCCCTGCATTACCAGGCTATAATTCATACCACACCTTTTGGCCACCAAACCCAGACCGAAACACTAAAGGTGGAGGTGTGTCCATATTCATTAAGGATATCCACATCTCCAAGCTAGTTGCTCAGCATAATGCATCCGAGATTATCCAAGTTCAACTAACTCTGGGCAAAACCGCAATCCAGATTGTAGCTTGCTACAAACCCTCACCATGCCCCAAGATTCCCACTCCTTTTTTCTTGATACATTGAAAAATATTAAGGTACAACCCAACACTCTAATAATGGGTGATTTCAACTACCCTATCATTAACTGGGAAAACTACTCATGTACCAACTCTTTTGCTCAACGTTTTCTGTAAATCATCAATTCCAACGCCTTGGATCAACTTATCCACACCCCCACCAGAGGCAGCAATATCCTAGACCTGGTCATTACCAACATGGGTGACCGGTGTTCCACACCAGAGATCAGCTCCTCGTTAGTCAGATCCGACCGCAAGCTAATCACCCTAGACATCCACATCCCGCTCCCACCCCCCATTAGGAAAACAACCGTAAAAAATTTCTCCAAAGCCAACTTCACGCTTCTTAAGACAGAAGTGGCAAACTTCAAGACACCCATGCAGATGGACAATAGAGGTACGACTGCTGAATCCTACACAAATGCACTTTATAAGCACTTACATGAGTGCATAAATCATGCTATCCCTAACAGAACCAAGATGCTATCCTCCAAAAAAGGAAGCCAATCTAGTGGTCTTCTGCCATAAACAAACTCTACAACAGAAGAAAGAAACTGTTGCAAAAAAAGAGTAAAATCCCATGATTGGAGGAACTCCCTGGTCAGCCTCAGTAAGAAGCTGAGATCCCTCATAAAATCCTCCAAAACTAGTTATGAAAACAAAGTTGCCACTTATTCTAAAGACAACCACAAAGCATTCTATAGCTATGTCAAGAATCTCAATGGCAACACTCAGATCTGATCTGCGTTACAGCACAATGACACTAAATATACAGAACCAACTGATATTGCCAACATCCTGGCAGATAGGTTCAGTGCTAACTTTACCCCCCTCTCACCCCCTAAAGGGTCCATCTTTATACCGGAAGAAGGAAATGTTCCTGTAATTATGGCTGCACAGGTAAAAACCTTACTCTCCAAAGCCAAGAACACAGCATCCATGGGACCTGACAACATCCCAGGCTGCCTTCTACATGAACTACAGAATGAACTGGCACTCCACCTAAGTACCATGTTCAATCATAGCCTCACCTCAGACTTTGTGCCCATTGAATGGTGCACCGACAGTTATCCCACTCCACAAAGGGGGGGGGGCACAACAGACCCCTGGAACTAACACCCCATTAGCCTGACAAGCCTGGTCTGCAAGGCCATGGAACGTATCATCATGGAACTCATAAACAAAGACAGTGGAGATCTCCAAACTCTGGACCCCACACAGTTTGGATTTGTAAAAGGCAGATCATGTCTCCTAAACCTGACAGACTTCTTTGAAGTAGTCACCAAAGTCATAGATGAGGGTAAGGTGGTTCACACAGCCTATCTAGATCTCGCCAAGGCGTTCAACACCATCCCCCACTCTGGAATTATAGATAAACTCACTAAACTAGGTATAAATCCCTATGTCACAAAATGGGTTGCCAACTGGCTTACTGACAGAACCCACACTGGGAAAGTAGCAGACTCCAAATTAGACTTCAGACCAGTGACAAGTGGAGTACCACAGGGTTCAGTCCTGGGTCCTCTCCTGTTTGGTATCTACTTCTCTGAAGTTCAGGCTAACACAGAAGGTCTTTGGCTAACTAAATTCGCAGATGACTGCAAACTAGGAGCCATAATCAAAACTCCTAACGATGTGGACATCCTACAAAAGGGCCTCACTGAGACAGATGCCTGGTATCAAAGCCATGGTCTCAAGCTCAATGCCAAAAACTGCATTGTCATTCCCTTTGGTAAAAACTCTGTACCCATGAACTACCACATAGGCGGTAGTCTACTTAACACCGAAAGTGTGATAAGAGACCTTGGGACACAGGTGGATAGTAATCTCTTCTTTGATGATCACATTGCCACAGTGGTCAGGAAATCTTTCTACGTGGCACACCTCATCACAAAAGGTTTCTCATCCAGAAAAAAAGAGGTCATTGTTCCCCTCTACTCATCACTCATTAGACCCATTATAGAGTACAACGCCCCTTTTGGTATGTACCTCACAAGACATCTACAACAACTGGAAAGGCCGCAAAAATACCTCAAAAAGGGGATTACTGGCCTCAAACAAATGCCTTATGCAGACAGTCTAAAATAACTCCAGCTTTACTCCATCGCATAATGCCTACTCAGAGGCGATCTCTGTCTAACATACAAAGCTATGTCAAACCCAGAGCTGTTGGACATGCTCCACTTAAAGAAATCCCAAACCCTCCGAGCTACACGCTCTAGGGACTTAAACCTTGTCACCACAATAAACAGAACATGCTGGAGGGATAGATTCCTGTCCCAGAGACTTCCCATACTCTGGAACAGACTACCTATCTATGTCAAACAGAGCTCCTCATTAGCACTCTTCAAGAAAAATCTTGATGATTGGATGGGTAATAGAAAATTCACCCCTGGGATCACTTCTGTGGTTCTGCTTGACAGGGGCACAGGAAAATAATTTTCTTCGGTGGCAAAAGCCAGGGTACCTTTTTGGCTAGGCTTGTATAGGCCCTAGGGCCAATAGCTTAGTACCTACCTATGAACCTATGAAGAAGGTTTGCAGGTAATCATTGTGGATCCCAAGAAAAGTGGGGGGGGGGAAGTAATGCATCTAGTAAAAAAGAGCAATTTTTGCCTGGACTGCAATGTCCACAGATAGCCTTGGTAATGTCTACAAGTTCAATAACTCAGAGAATGGAACATTAGAAACTTGTCATCTATCGATAGCTCTAAAACCATGGCTGTGTTGTAGACTGGAAAAAAAAATCATAGTGATGTAATATTGGTAAACTTCACAGGTTCATAGGTAAGTACTAGGCTATTAGCTCTAAGGCCTATATAAGCCTAGCCAAAAATGTACCCTGGCTTTTGCCACCCAAGAAAATTATTTTCCTGTGCCCCTGTTGAGCAGAGCCACAGAAGTGATCCCTGGGGTTAATTTCCTATTTCCCATCCAATCATCAAGATTTTTCTTGAAGAGTGCTAATGAGGAGCTCTGTTTGACATAGATAGTAGTCTGTTCCAGAGTATTGGAAGTCTCTGGGACAGGAATCCATCCCTCCAGCATGTTCTGTTTATTGTGGTGACACGTTTTTGGTCCCTAGAGTGTATAGCTCGGTGGGATTGGGATTTCTTTAAGTGGAGCATGTCCAACAGCTCTGGGTTTGACATAGCTTTGTATGTTAGGCATAGATCGCCTCTGAGTAGGCGATATGCGATGCAGTAAAGCTGGCGTTTTTTGAGACAGGTCTGTGTAGGGCATCTGTTTGAGGCCAGTAATCCTCTTTAAGAGGTATTTCTGTGGCCTTTCCAGTTGTTGTAGATGTCTTGTGAGGGACATACCAAAAGGAGCGCTGTACTCTATAATGGGTTTAATGAGTGATGAGTATAGGAAACAATGACCTCTTTTTTTCTGGATGAGAAACCTTTTGTGATGAGGTGAGCCATGTAGAAGGATTTCCTGACCACTGTGGTGATGTGATTATCAAAGGAGAGACTACTGTCCACCTGTGTCCCAAGGTCTCATCACATTTTCGGCATTACGTAGACTACCAGCTATGTGGTAGTTCATGGGTACAGAGTTTTTACCAAAGGGGGATGACAATACACTTTTTGGCATTGAGCTTCAGGCCATGGCTTTGACACCAGGCATCTCTCAGTGAGGCCCTTTTGTAGTATGTCCACATTGTTAGGAGTTTTGATTATGGCTCCTAGTTTGCAGTAATCTGCAAACTTTGTTAGCCAAAGACCTTCTGTGTTAGCCTGCACTTCAGAGAAGTAGATACCAAACAGGAGAGGACCCAGGCCTGACCCTGTAGTACTCCACTTGTCACTGGTCTGAAGTCGGATTTGGAGTCTGCTACTGTCACAGTGTGGGTTCTGTCCATGAGCCAGTTGGCAACCTATCTTGTGACATAGGGATTTATACCTAGTTTAGTGAGCTTATCTATAATTCCAGAGTGGGGGATGGTGTCGAAAGCCTTGACGAGATCTAGATAAGCTGTGTGAACCACCTTACCCTCATCTATGGCTTTGGTGACTGCTTCAAAGAAGTCAATCAGGTTACGGAGACATGATCTGCCTTTTACAAACCCAAACTGTGTGGGGTCCAGAGTTTGGAGATTACCAGTGTCTTTGTTTATGAGTTCCATGATGATATATTCCATGGCCTTGCAGACCAGGCTTGTCAGGCTAATGGGACGGTAGTTCCCGGGATCCGTCGTGGCTCCCTCTTTGTGGAGTGGGATAACCGTCACGGTGCACCATTCAGTGGGCACAAAGCCTGAGGTGAGGCTATGATTGAACATGGTACTTAGGTGGGGTGCCAATTCATTCTGTAATTCATGTAGAAAGCAGCCTGGGATATTGTCAGGTCCCATGGATGCTGTGTTCTTGACTTTGGAGAGTGTGTTTTTTACCTGTTCAGCCATGATTACAGGAACTTTTCATTCTTCCGGTATAGAGATGGGCCCTCTAGGGGGTGAGAGGGGGCTAAAGTTAGCACTGAACCTATCTGCCAGGATGTTGGCAATATCAGTCGGTTCTGTATATTTAGTGCCATTGTGCTGTAACTCAGAGCAGATCTGAGTGTTGCCATTGAGATTCTTGACATAGCTATAGAATGCTTTGTGGTTGTCTTTAGAGTCAGTGGGAATTTTGTTTTCATAACTAGCTTTGGAGGATTTAATGAGGGATCTCAGCTTCTTACTGAGGTTGACCAGGGAGTTCCTCCAGTCACGGGATTTTACTCTTTTTTGCAACAGTTTCTTTC